>NC_062969.1:38565227-38646177 GCF_023119035.1 Salvia hispanica | reverse complement strand
GATATAAATAAGGATGATGTGGTGGGGGAATGGAAATATTGATGTTGTTATTCAGATTCTCAAAATGATGGTACAAGGATTTCTTCTCTTGTAAGAAGACATGGAAGAAACTTGATTGGTGTTGGTGGAAATCAGACAACTCCACATGATGGTGAGGCCTTGTTTGCAAACACTTCTTGAGTTGCCTATTCCACCACCACTCATGACACCGAGCAATTCGACAGTCGCACCCCTCCACCACCGCCATTGCCTCCGCCACTCAGTAGTACACCAATCAGGTTGCCAGTGGCACCCCTCCACCTCCACCTCCACCTCCTCCACTCACGATGACCGCATCAAGGGATACGAACCAGCTATTCCACCGCTCCTCCTCCACCCATGGGTGCATCAAACAGGCAGCCACCATTGGCACCAACATTAAACAGATCAGCTCCACCACCCTCCCGGCCTGCCTGCCTTAGTCCAAAGAAATCAACAACCAAATTGAAGAGGTCTTCACACATGGGAAATCTGTATCGAACTCTCAAAGGCAAAGTAGAAGGATTGGCTTCATATGGAAAATCAGCAGGGCGAAAGGCTAAAGTCGGAGGAGGAACCTCCAATGGAGGGAAACAAGGAATGGCCGATGCATTGGCAGAGATGAGAAAAGGTATTCGCCAAAATATATGATAATCATCTCTTTCAAAAGTCTTGAGACATGAATTCATCCTGAAACAAAATTTTCCCCTCAGGTCAGCATATTTCATACAAATTGAAGAAGATGTCAAGAATTATGAGGCAGTGATAAAGGAGTTGAAAACTTCCATCGGGTCCTTCCAGCCATCCGACATGGCCGAGCTCATCAAATTCCACAAACACGTAGAATCTCACCTCGAAAAGCTTACAGATGAAACTCAGGTTTGATCATCAATTCATTCATCAAGAATCATACTATAGTTTCACTGAGTGATAATACATAACAGGTGCTAGCAAGATTTGAGGATTTCCCAAGCAAGAAACTGGAAGCTATAAGGATGTCAGCAACTCTGTATCTAAAGTTAGATGCAATCGTAACCACTCTGCGCAACTGGCAAATAGTCGCACCTGCTGGCAAACTCCTCGACAAAGCTGAAGCTTACTTCAACAAGGTAAGTCTCATCACTGCCAATTAACCAACACCCCTTTTCCATTTCACTAATTATCTTTGCCACATCCAGATCAAGGTAGAACTTGATGCACTAGAGCGGACTAAAGACGAAGAGCTGAAGAGATTCCAAGCTCAGAAAATCAATTTTGATTTCGGAATCCTAGTACGCATCAAAGAAATGATGGTTGATTTTTCTTCTAGCTGCATGGAGCTGGCTCTTAAGGTCAGTTATTATTTTCCAACACAAACTCATAAGTTCATATTCTATAAACTAATAAACTTATAATGTAGTCATGTGACTGATGCAGGAGAAGAAAGAAGCAATAAAAGAACACAATAGTGGTGGGAAGAGTGTATCATCAAAGATCCTATGGAGGGCCTTCCAGTTTGCATTTCGTGTCTACACATTCGCCGGTGGACACGACGACCGCGCCGACAAGCTCACAAGGGAAGTGGCACATGAAATTGAGAGCCATAACTAATCAAAGACTACGCAGGAGACCATCCCAATGTTCGTTTTGTCACATAAAAAGCCAATCCCCACTCCCCAAAAACAAACACTATATGTAAATATAGATGTTTGAGACGATATTTATTGAACTTGTTGGCATTTCCAAGTGTATATGGTTCAGTAAATTATTTCGTTTTAACAGCAAAGGTTGTGTGTCTATGTGTGGAGCATTAAGCTAGACTGATCACCATCATTTTAGAGCGCATTTTATTTAAGTCATGCGTTTTGCATATATATATGGTTGTTGCATGTTGATGTGTGATGTGGTGTGAAGAATTTCTGGCTTCTCTTTAACCGTATGATGGAATCGAATGGTGGAATGGAATGTGATTTCTACTTTCATTCTATTCATTTGCTTGGTGTGATGGAATGAATGAGTGAATGGATGAAAATGCAAAGGAAATCCAAGGAAATTGACATTTCATTCATATCTTCATTCTATTCCAACCTCCATTCCATTCCATCATACCAAGCATGCCCTTAAAAAATTTAGTAATTCCTGTTAGGTAACAAAACTAGCTTGTTGTGCTATGGTGTGAAAGAATAAAATGCTCAATAGCCAAATTATATACATTCAATAATTATATTTTCAAATTGTTCTAATTAATTTCTTGACTGCTGTATGTTTAGGCACAAGTTTTATTAAAATCAACTAATTAAGTGATTTATTAATCTTTAATGCATATATAACATTTTAGTTTTGTATGGATTTTTAGTTAATTCAACTAATTAAGTGATTTTGAAATCATATTTACCTATATTCTAAGTCACTTGTCCATTTTCTAAGTCATAACAATCGTACTCTCTCCAATTCCTAAATATAAAATCTTTGAAAACGACACGGCTTTTTTTATGCAAAATCAACAAGACAAGAGATAGAAAGAAAAAAAAGGGAAAATAAAAGAGAGAAAGAGAAAAAAAAATAGTGCAATTATTATTAATGGATTGTGGAATTCATTCCCTAAAATGTAAAGTTTTTATTTTTAGGAAATGAACCAAAAAAGAGAAAAGTGTTTTTATTTTTAGGAAAAGACTATTACATTGTTTGTTGTTGTATCCATACTTTTTTACGAGTAGTGATTTAGAGACATAATGTCTCTAAGCCATAATACCCTTATGTCACTTTTTCCATAATCTTATTTAAATATGTACTAATATACCCTTATTTTAGATAAAAGGAAATAACTACTATTTTTATTAAGGAAGGAAAGCTAATCAAATTAACTATCTATAACTAATTACATGGTAAGTACTATTAATTAAGATTCACATTTTTTAGTCAAAATTTTAACCAATTCTCAACTATTTTCGCTACCTGATGAGTATTTATATATAATTATTTTATTATTAAATAATTCATAAATTCTAAACAACTAAATTTAATTTATAAAAATAAAAAGTAAATTATAATTATAATAGTCATTGTCATCTAATATTTTATTATCAAATAATTATAAAATTTGTAAGTTATAAAAAATACTTGATGTCTAATATTAAATAAATTAAAATGATATTAAATAGTAATATTTAAATTTTATGTTATATAAATGACTATATATATTTAGTGTTATCATTCAACAAAAAATAGTTATTCAAATCAAATTATTTTATTGGTTGTAAATAATCATTTAAACTATAAGTTATGGAAATAACTACATGTATTTGCACTCAATTTCCTAGTGTTATTATTCAACGAAATAATAAATTTGCATTCAAATTTCTTAGTGTTATCATTTAAAAGCTATTAAATTTTTAAGTTGTATAAATACCCACATGTATATATCAAGATATATGTTACTATTGTTTTCCAAAATAAAGAAGATTAGATTCCATAATTTTAGGAATTGTTTAAAATAAAAATAATTGATGAGACTTCTATTCACATTTTAATTCATTTTAGTGTACTACTATTATATATCAACTACTAATTGATGTTAAAATTTAAGAATATAAACAATCACACGTTTTAAAAAATTTATTTTCAATCACACGTTTTAAAAAATTTAAAAATAAGTGATTGATTGATTTAGTTGTGGAATTTAGGTAAAAAATTAATAATTTGAAGTAACTAAAATTTTGGAATGCAAAAGAATTAAAATTAAAATTATAAAAAATTTTAAATCAAAACCGTGAACTCAACTAATATTAGTACTATCATATATATCAAAATTTAGTTGTTTGCATGATATAGTGAATCGAGCAAAGAATTATAATATTTTATACTATGAAAAAAGAGAATAACTCAAATAGTAAATATATGAGTTAAGAACATGTGATTATTTTCTTATAGATGTTCGATTATAGCATTCTAAATATTAAGAATTAAATAAATTAAATTTTGAACGTAAAGAATTAAAATCATATCCAAAAACTCGATCAGTATGATTATTATATACTATGTATCAAATTTTAATTTATTGCATAATATAGTAAATGATCTTATAACTCTAATAATTTATAAAGAAAAAGAGAAAACATTAACTCTATATTTTTATAATATTAAATAGATTAATTAAAAATACGTGATTTTTTTTATTAAGTATGTGATTATTTTTATTGAAACGGTACAATTCAAAATAGTATACCCAATTAGTATTAACACATATAGTAGTGAATTGATTTAAGAACTCTAATGTTTTATTAAGAAAAATAGAAAATATAATTCACATGTCTTTAACATATTAAAGAGATGAGTTTAGAACGTGTAAACATTTTTTGATTAAGGCTCGAATTTAATGTTCCAAATCTTAAGAATATAATGAAAATAAAAAATTAATATTAATATTACTAAATTTTTTTAAAATCAAAATATTAAACTCAATTAGTATTAATACATTATATATCAAATTTTAATGCATACCATGTTATCGTGAATTGAGCTAAAAGCTTTAATACTCCTTATAAAGAATCTTCTAAATAAAAAAGTTATAAAATTAAATTTATCAATATTAAAAATTACAGTTTAATTATAAAATAATTATTTTTGGCCATAGTAAATCTAATTCTTTACTATTTATAAAATAAGATAACAAATTTTAATACTTTGTAGAGCTAATTATTTTATTAAATTATGTAAATTAAAATTTGTAAAAATTAATTTGATAAGAAATCTGTTATATGGTTCATTTTCTAATAAAATATATTATTATTTCATAGGTAAATAAATGTACACTAAATATATAGATTCGATGAAATATAATATTTTATTATTTTAAATATGTGTCCTTAAATAAATGCAATAAGATATAAAAAAAACTGCCATCATAAATATGAGGATTGCATGCTAATAAAATTGTAATCGCATAATTAGTGTCAATGTCCTTAAATAAGTATATTTAATTAATACTTTAATATAAAGGGTAAAAAAGTAAATAAATATAACATGAATTTAAATAAAAATCTAAAACAATCTAAAATGACTATTTTAACCTCAATATTGCATTATGGCTTGGAGACATTATGTCTCTAAAACATTTTTCCTTTTTTATATACACAAAATGGCATTAAATACACATTGAGGGTGTTCGGTTAGCAAAATTGTATTTCAGGATTAAATATGTTGTGTGCTTGGTTCACAGGATACAATATCACAACTCAATTCTAAATGAATAATTATGGAATAATTAGTCATAGCTAATTCCCTATGACTAAAATAATCTCACAATTTAATCTAGATTATATCTTAGTATGGAGTATTATTTTACTATGAAAACCGAACACCACTATTATGTATAAAAAAGAAAGTCGAGTATTGCCTGAGCCCAAAAGTCGAGTTTGAATCTCCTATGATGCGGCCCTTAAATTTATATTCACCCGATCATTAAAAAAAAGTTAGAGTATTGCATGTGATTCAAGTGGTTATTCATCTTTTGACTCAACTATTTTTTAAGTATTTAATTCGACATGTGACTAGAATTAAACCGGAAAATAATGATATTATTAGATTTGGGTTTGTATTGCACTCGTTGGTTAAGCAAACTTTAATTGGACCATTTTCGAACCAAGACATAGGTCCATCAAAAATCTAAGTGTAACCCTAGTTACACTATATTCAAACCAATTTTAAGGTAAATTTCATATTATTAAATAATAATTTTTTTTAAATCATTTGCGATAAACTCAAACTTAAATAAGAAATACTTCATAGTTCATATCCACTTACTTTCTACACTTACAAAATCTCAAAAAATGATTTAATTTATTTTCGTATAAACTAAAAATAGATAAATTTTGATTTAAAACTTAAAATGAGATAAGTTTTGGAGTACTTGTTACATACCAAACAAGGGAACTTATACAGTTGTGTGGGACATTTAATTCGTAACAATCGACTCCCCTTAAGGACCAACGTCCTCATTGGTCACGACTGGTTCTTTATCGGACCACCATTCCGAGTTCTCACTGGTCACAATGAGTTATTTGGCCAACCACAACTTTTGGATTCTCAATGAAAGCACCAATGTTACGTACTAAACAAGAGAATTCATTCCCAAAAGACTATTATATTAGAATAGAAAACTCATTTAGTCTATAAACTCTATGTTGGTTGCTTTTATGGTTAATGTGGGCAGTGAGTAACATTATCATTTGAGCATTCTCCTACAATATTTTAGATTTTGAATTGTCATGGGAGATTGTATAATATTAGAGCATCTCCGATGACGCCATTCCTACTAGGACTTCCCACAAAAATTTTCTGCCACATCATCACTAGGACTTCTCATTCTACTATCACATCACTAGGACTTCCCCAGCACTAGGACTTCCCACTAGGACTTCCCGCAATAAAATAAAATTCACAATTATTTAATTTACGGAATTAAAATAATACGGGAAAATTCGAATACTTCATTAAAAAAAATTACATAATACTTAAAAAAAATTACATAATACTTAAAAATTACATAATCATAAAAAGTCGAGAAATACAACCCTCGGCTCTCACTCCTCCTCGTCCTCGTCCCCGTCGCCCGTGCCGCTGCCGCCTCCGACGTCCCCGCCCCCAATCTCGACGCCATTATCATCAATGGGTGGCATTCCTAAATCGCGCCGACATGCGTCGATCACATCCTTGCACATCCTTTTGTACACAGGATCATGAGTGCTAAACCACCTATGCATGTTCTGACTCAGGGTCTTCGTTAGCTGTGCGCGGGCGAGACGGTCGTACTCATCTGGGGGCTTCAGGGGCCTCCGATTGGACCTCGAAGGACCCGCTGCGGCTGCCGCTTCCCCTCGCCATCCGCTGCGCAGCTTTTTGCCCCATCGGGCGACGACGACGGCGAGAGTCTGATCGTGGTAGCGGGGACACATCCTCGGCTTTGGGGAGCTCGTGCAAACCAGCACTGCTGCTATATTCACCGGAAGAGTTGATCTTCGTCCGCTTCCAGCCCGAGTCGACACCCGCACAAAACTTTTGCGAACTCCTGACCACGAGAAAGGCCTTTCATTGGTCAAACTCTTTGAACTTTAATTCTTTGTCGGGGTACTGGGACAAGGCCCGGTTCTTCACATCCTCCTCAGACATACCGCTGGTTGCCATGCGCAGGTTATTTTGGTAGAGGCCGGCAAAACGACTAAGCTTGGGCCTCAACCGATCCCACTGTTTCCGGCATTGCTCGGGAGTGCGAGGCTTCGTCCCAGCCGGTTTGAGTGTGAGGTAAGCCTCACTAATGCGATGCCACAATCGGTCAATATACTGGTTCGCCCTGACATAGGGATCTTCGACTACACCGACTCAGGCCTTCGCAAGCGCGACATTTTTCCACACGGTCCAGATTAACCTCTTCCCCCGCTCCTCCTCCTCTGCCCCCGTTTGCGAGGAAGAGCCCGGGGGTTTGCCCTTGCCCCTTCCCCCGCCCCTGGCCTTGCCCTTGCCTTTGCCCCTGCCCCTTGCAGCAGGCTCCGCCTCATCGGGAGTCTCACGGATCTGCGATAGCCCCAACTCCTCAAAAGAGAAAGTTTTGATGTCGGCGTATTGAGTCTCCGGAATAGTATTAGGGGAATCGTCGGACAACATGTGACATCCATAATCAGAAACATGTATCATATTTGCATATTTGTGCATTTTATTATGTTTTGCACATTTTATTGTCCTTTGAATTAATGGACATCACCTGGGATATCAATTTTTCTATTTTGTTTCTGGGAAATTAATATAGCTATAAATAATAGTATGTAAATTATAAGTTGTTCTCACCATGAAGTAGTCAATTTTGATTTCATGCTTGCATTAGAAATGCATATATGTACTAGTTACTTTGGAATTTGGACATTCCATACACGTACATGTCTAATACATATTTGTATTTCATTAAAATTATGGGTGCATGCAGTGATTTATTTTAGTACACATTGATTTTTATTGTTTTTATATTTATTGAGAGTTATACATTAATACAAATTGGATAAAGTAAAACTAGCACACGTGTTCCCTTATAGTTACAATAGTTGTCATCTTAAAATTCATCAAACAACAACAAGTGTCATCTAATTAGATAAAGTAAAACTAGATAACTCAATTTTGATTTCATGCTTGCATTAGAAATGCATATATGTACTAGTTACTTTGAAATTTGGATATTCCATACACGTACATGTCTAATACATATATTTGTATTTCATTATACATATATTTGTATTTCATTAAAATTATGGGTGCATGCAGTGATTTATTTTAGTACACATTGATTTTTATTGTTTTTATATTTATTGAGAGTTATACATTAATACAAATTGGATAAAGTAAAACTAGCACACATGTTACCTTATAGTTACAATAGTTGTCATCTTAAAATTCATCAAACAACAAGTGTCATCTAATTAGATAAAGTAAAACTAGATAACTTCTATTTATTTTTAAATTTCTCAAATTAGTAAGTCGGCAAATAACAGAGACATTTTCATACTTCTACTATATATATTCTATAGGAATACATTGGGAAAAACTTAGAAGAAAAATAGAGGGAGGACATACAAATATAAGAAAGGATCACAGCTTTTAAATTAGGAGTCAGAATGATCACGACTTCGGTAAAAATATCCGTCATAATTAGGTGTGTATAAATCACATTTTTAATTTTATATATATTATGTAATGGATTGCTATAGGTTAAAATGGAGTGAATATTTGAACTACACCTGAAATAGTTATATGTTATTTGATAGTGATAGTGTAATATGATGTGGGTATGTGAATAGTGCAATGGATATGTCAGTGATGCAATTGATATATTTTATATGACATTAGAATTACTTGAATCATTGGATTAAAGAGAATATGTGACAGTCTTGCCCTGGGTTCTACGGGTCATATTAAATGATAATGGACCCACTAACAAAAGAAAATGTGCAAAGATGGGCCTTCATAGAAAGGTCAAATCAAAGAGGGGCTTTCGTGGAAAGGTCAAATAATTGAAAGGAACCTTCGGGTCGTATACAATGGAAATCCCGGGCAGATATCAGGCTTGATCTGTCACATAATAATGAAAAGAACGGAGAGGCATATGCATATGAAGATTAAATTGTTTATGATATTTATTACTTCCGGTGATATATGTTGGTGAATGACTGTGTTTGATATTTGTATGCGGAATTAAAGGTAAGGTTTATATACACTGAGTTGTGGCTCATATAAACCATTAATATTTTTCAGGAATAAGATATCAATGATGCGTGGGTTGATGTGAGTTACAGTTATTATAAGGGTCGGCGGTTGATGCATTTTGACAACTTCTCTTCCTCATCATTTTTGCATAAATTTATACTCCCTCCGTCCCATGCTACTCGCACTTTTCATTTTAGGCCGTAAATTTAGGATTGATTTTTTTGTGTAATTAAATTAGAATTTTAAGTATAATGAGGCGTCACTTAATAAAGGACCTCTTAACTTAAACTAACATATGAATTAAATGCATTAATTCTTACTTCAACTATAAATAATGTAAGGAGTTTGTGACGTGCCGAAAAGTAAAAGTGCAAGTAACATGGGACGGAGGGAGTAGTATATAGAGGGGTGAGAGGGTCTCACTGCTTTTCAGAATGTTTTGAAATATGTAACTGATATAATATGTGGATTTTATGTAGTTGACACGCGGATTGTTTATTCTAAATTTTGATTTTTATTTATAGTAAGGGCATACGTCATAAGGGTTCGGGTGTGACACAACAAATCTATATATGGGCGATAGACAGATTCCATAGGCGTCCTCGGGCTCCTGTGCTGCATCGTCCCACTCATCCCCGGCGTCATACTCCCCATCCCCGCCACATTTGGCGGCATACTCCCCATCCCCGCTGCCCCAGACATCATCCCACCCACCCCCGCCATATTTGGCGGTATACTCCCCATCCCCGCTGCCCCGGGCATCATCCCACCCACCCCCACCATATTTGGCGTCATACCGCCCATCCCGGCTGCCCGGGCATCATTTCATCCATCTGACTCATCCAATTGTACATATTGTAGAACATTTGAGGAGTAATCCCTGCCATCCCCGCCATTTGGGGATTCATTCCTTCAAAGTTTCCCTCCGTTTCGGTGGGAAATGTGGGTGTGTTTCCTCCGCTCGTGGTGGGGGAGTTCCTATTGTACTCTATTTTAGTAGAAATGAAACTTGTAGGTTTAAAGAGAGAAACTTGTTAACACAAGTGGTGTGAATGAAATGAAGTTCAAGAAGCCCTATTTATAGAGTGTTTAAAAAAAAATAAAAAAAAAATTAACTTTTTGTCGGACGTCGCGGACGTCCTGTCGAACTTTCGCGACGTCCGCCGTTGGAGATGCTGTTAATAACTACAAATACTATATTATAATCATTTATATTGTATTAATTTTTGAAATGAACCAACTCACCGAATATTCTTACAACGCAGGTGGAACCATATCTGTCTGCGTCATCTCCGGCACACCTGCATAGAGAATTAACAACTACTATTATCTCCACCTTAATTACACTCCTAATAATTTGAATTCAAATATATTTTCAAAACTAGTGTGGACCTATAGTATGCTATGATCCCACTCGCTTTCACGCACTTTCATGTAGGGACAGGATTCGCTCGGTGTTGCCACGCGCTCAGTATTAAATACGAAACGTAAAACATAAAATTAGTCCTCACTCCACTTTTTTTATTTTTTATTTTTTTTAATTTGAATTTGAATGTGAGAGATAAAGATATAGTGGATTTGTCGTACGCACCCACCCCACTCACCCCACCCTCACTCACACTCACTCATCCCTCCAATTCGAAACTCGCCGGCACTCGGCTGAGTGGTAATTTAAGCGCCGGAGATTCCAACACAGAAATTGCGACGACGGCGCTCTTAGCCACTGCATTCGAAGAGGTATTGTATTCATCGTCGGTAAATATAGAAAATGTCGGAGGATGAGAAGTTGTTGAAGGAGGCGAAGAAGTTGCCGTGGGAGGATCGGCTGGCGCACAAGAACTGGAAAGTGCGGAATGACGCAAATATCGATTTGGCGGCCGTTTGCGACGCTATCACAGATCCCAAGGACCCGCGCCTTCGTGAATTTGGTGAGGATTTGTTTGTTTCTCCACATAGATCTAGTTTGTTTTGCGCTTGTTTGATCGGGCGAAGGAGACGGCGAACGCGGAAGTGTTAATGTGGGTGGGATCATGGTGGTTTGAAATACTACAGCTATATCCTCTTCTTTTTATCCTAATCCTGGCGTTTTTGCGTTAGGCCCTTTTTTCAGGAAAGCGGTGGCTGATTCCAATGCGCCGGTGCAGGAGAAGGCTCTCGATGCCCTCATTGCGTTTTTGAAAGCTGCAGATGCTGATGCTGGAAGGTGAATTGCTTGTTTTTTCTTGGATTTTATCGTTGAATTCACTGAATTTATTCGAATATTTGATACCACCATTGAGCCGTTATGGTTATATCTCCGTTGCAGATACGCGAAAGAGGTATGCGATGCAATCGTGGCAAAATGTCTAACCGGAAGGCCTAAAACAGTGGAGAAGGCACAGATGGCATTTATGCTTTGGGTAGAGTTGGAGGCTGTTGAAGCTTTCCTGGTACTTGTTAAATCAATAATCTGTTTCTCGAGTGACATAATTTTTTCTTCTATTCTGCTTATGTAGCTATAGACAACTAAGATTTATTAATATTTAATTATATTTTCTATGGTATTAATGAAATTTAGTCCAAGTAATTGGGCCAATATTCTTCCATCTTCGGGCCTCTTGAGTTGGACCAATGCAAGGCTCGATCAGGCGTGTTTCAATAGATAGAGTCTGAACTTGTACCCATATATTTTAATCCATCGATTTTGTATCCAATTTAGTGTTCATTTTATTAAATATGAATATTTTAGTTACATTAGCAATGCCAAAATATGTACTATATGAAACTTAGATGAACAGTTGGTTAATCGTTCCCATTGCATGCCACCTTTGTCTGTTTAGGTATGTAGATATCAAATTGATAGTATTACTTTACCGGAGGAATGGAGCTAAAAATAAGGCTAAGATATAATGGTTGGTAGCTCAGAGATAAGGATATCATTCATCTTTACGTAGCTAATTCTACAAATATTACAATCTTTGATGCAAGCAACCGCACCAAGAAATAGGTCTTTGTCAGCCATTGAACATGAGAAATATTAGACCCCTTGTTTTTCTGCCTATATCACGTGCTTTGCATGGTTTCTGATAACCTCAACCACTCGTCTAGCTTGATAACTGCCTTAGCACACTAATAATGTTATTTGATGCGTCTACACTGAATTTAGATGGGAAGTTGTCATTGTATATTCCCTAATTGGTAAAGCAATGTCTACTTTGTAGGATGCCATGGAGAAAGCCACATTGTATATTCCCATTGCATGTCACCTTTGTCTGTTTAGGTGTGTAGATATCAAACTGATAGTATTACTATACCGGAGGAATGGAGCTAAAAATTAGGCTAAGATATATTGGTTGGTAGCTCAGAGATAAAGATATCATTCATCTTTACGTAGCTAATTCTAGTATTCTACAAATATTATAATCTTTGGTGCAAGCAACTGCACCAAGAACTAGGTCTTTGTCAGCCATTGAACATGAGAAATATTAGACCTCTTGTTTTTCTGCCTAGATCACTTGCTTTGCATGGTTTCTGATATCCTCAACTACTCGTCTAGCTTGATATTCTTGATAACTGCCTTAGCACACTAATATTGTTATTTGATGCGTCTACACTGAATTTAGATGGGGGAAGTTGTCATTGTACGTTCCCTAATTGGTAAAGCAATGTCTACTTTGTAGGATGCCATGGAGAAAGCTATTAAAAATAAAGTTGCCAAAGCTGTTGTACCTGCAATTGATGTTATGTTTCAGGCATTAAGGTAGGGGTTAGTCTATTTTTCTTGTTATTTCTCAACAATTACCTCCAATCCTCCTGCATTACCTTGGCGTTTGCGTGGATATTGTATCAGTGAATTTGGATCAAAGATAATACCACCAAAAAGAATTTTGAAGATGCTTCCTGAACTTTTTGATCATCAAGATCAGAATGTTCGCGCTTCTTCTAAAGGGCTTACACTAGAACTTTGTCGTTGGATAGGAAAGGATCCTGTCAAGTCAATATTGTTTGAAAAGATGCGAGATACAATGGTATTCCTATTTCAGATTTGTGTTATATTCTTCTTTCCTACATATCTGTTTTTTATATCATTTTCCTCTCTTGTTATCTTATAATTAAGAAAAAAGAGTTGGAGGCCGAGCTTGGTAATGTCAGTGGAACTGCAAAACCAACCCGCAAAATCAGGTGACCCTCTCTCTCTCTCCCACAATTTGACAGAGATATTGGTACTCTCTTGTTCTCCTATCGTGTATGTTTGTTTGTTCTTCTTTTAATTAGTATGTAGATCTTCCCTTTTTAAGAATGTTACTTTGCATAGTTTGGTGATCACTCTGGCTGCAGCTTTTGAGAGCATTTGCATAGCAGTATGTAGATGATAGTATTTGATAGTAATTGTTGTAAGTTTTATCTGTTTGAGATCTATGCTGGTGCTTCTCTCTTAGTTTTACGGTCTGATTCTATGTGACACTATGTTCTTCTCGTCTTGTGCTTCAATTTTTTATATCTGCCGCTCCTCTCTGGTTTTTGTATATTTGTTGTTTGACAGATGAAGCTCTTAGTGTCTGTTTAAATGCGACTACTGTAAAATGATTTTTCTTATGATCGGGATACTTATATTTCGCATTTCTATCTGTCAGGTCTGAGCAGGACAAGGAGCCCGAACCAGAATCTGTTTCTGAGGCTGTGGGTTCTGCACCCACTGAAGAAAGTGTAGCTGATGGTATGTGTGTACTCTGAAGTCATTTTTGGTGGCTTAGTTGTATGGTTGTCTTTAGTAGTCTAAGATACTTCCCTATCAGTTCCTCAGGAGATAGATGAGTATGAGCTTGTTGATCCAGTTGATATATTGATGCCTTTGGAGAAGTCTGGATTTTGGGAAGGGGTGGTAAGTGGCCTGTCATAACTATATAACAAATATTCAAATTATTATTATTGTAGCTTCCTGTTTATATTTTTTTTGTATTAATATTTTCAGAAAGCTTCAAAATGGTCTGAGAGGAAAGAGGCCGTTGCTGAACTAACCAAACTTGCATCCACCAAAAAGATTGCTCCTGGCGATTTTTCTGAAGTTTGTCGAACATTAAAGAAGGTATGATGGTTTTTCTTGACCACAAATCAATCAAGATTTTTCTAGAGGTTTGTAGAATATTTGGCTTGATATCTAGCTTAAGTAATTGTTGTTGCCTTCATAACATTTTGAAATGTGCAGCTTATCACAGATGTAAACATTGCCGTTGCAGTTGAAGCTATCCAAGCACTGGGAAACCTTGCCAGGGGTCTGAGAACCCATTTTTCAGCCAGTTGTCGCTTCGTATTGCCTGTACTTCTGGTTAGTCCAGAGTACTGTGTTGTATTTTTTTTCTTATTAAATTACTGTTGCAATAATACCCCTCAAATATGATAATAGATGTGTTATTACTTATGAGAAGTTATTTGACCTTTTCTTTCTAGGGGTTGGTATGTAAATTTTAATGATCTCATCCTTGTGTTTTGTGATTCTGTCTCTGGTCCAATTTAAACTGAGTCACAAGTTCTGAGGGCTGAGAGTTAATAACATCAAATCTATGTGATATAACTCCTTTTAAGCTTGTAATTGCAGCTGTAATTTTTGATTAATTTCTAACATGAGCTTGAACTTTGCTGCTGATGTGCAGGAGAAATTGAAGGAGAAGAAGCCTACTTCAACGGAGGCCCTTACCCAAACTCTTCAGGCGATGCACAAATCCGGATGCTTGAGCCTAACTGACACCGTTGAAGGCATGATCTATATTTATTTTCGTTTCTGAAGTGTTGTTTCAACCTCTGCATCACACCCTTTCATGGCTTAGAAGACATCATGTTTCTTTTCTAACTTTTCCCTTGCTCAATTTTTGTTGCCTTTTATTTGTTTTCATGCTTTATGCTGTTCTCTCCGCATTATGTTGGCTTTCAGTATTTAGGACGTTTAATTCATTGCATTGAAATACTGCAACCATTGCCATTAAGGAGTCTTTGCTGCATTATGGCGCACATGCTAACTGAATGCAGTGTTCTTGGGAATTGGAATTACTGGTTTTGAGTTGCATCAGGGTATAGGTTTATTTTATGATAGTTACACTCAATTGCTTTAAAATATTTTCCAGATTTACTACAAAATCACTTAATTTGGTTGTTTGAACTGACTGATTATATGCATGGCTGCTCAAGCTACAAAAGAAGATGTGTTGTCTTTATTTGGGTGTATAATGAGAAAGGTCTTTCTACGAGTTTGAATCCTACTAATAACTAGCTTTCCTGCAGATATAAAGGTGGCAGTGAAAAACAAAGTTCCTCTTGTAAGGTCATTGACTTTGGGCTGGGTTACATTCTGTATCGAAACTAGTAACAAAGCTGCTATACTTAAGGTTCACAAGGAGTATGTTCCCATATGCATGGAGGTTAGTTAGTAGCTCAATGGAGCTTAAATTTGATTCTAATCCTTTTTCAATCATTCACTTCGTTCACACCTGAAAATGAATAAACAAGAATGCGTAGAAGTGAGAATGCCATTGTTCGAATTGAATAGTTTGGGTGTAAAAAAACTTCAGATTAGTAACACAGAAACATGTCAGAGATGAGTTACTGTGAATAAAATTAACTTTTTCCCCTCCTCGATTTTGTGTAGTTATATGTACATTGTTTCAAGACTACTTTGACTATTCAAACAGTTCAATTTGTCATTGTATTATCTTTGGCATTAGCAACTTTGTTAAGCAATAAATGGGCCTTTATGAATTCTGCAGTCCCTTAATGATGGAACACCTGAAGTGAGGGATGCAGCTTTCTCAGCTTTGGCAGCTATAGCTAAGGTAGTTATTTCATGATTTTCCATCTTCATCTCACTATCTTTTAATGTGCCAATTTAGTCATTTTTATATTTCTATTTTATTAGATGGTTGGTATGAGACCTTTGGAGAAGTCTTTGGAAAAGCTGGATGATGTCAGAAAAAAGAAGTTATCTGAAATGATTGGGGGGTCGACAGCGGAGCCTTCTACTCTCACAAACTCAGGTTTGAATCTGTTTATGCACTGGATAATTTGAATTAGTAGTTTTGATGTCTGTTAGAATATTTTTTAACATGTGTCATTACAATACTCTCAGGTGTGGTTCAATCTTCTGCAGGAGTTTTGACCACAGGGGTACAATTTCTACTTAACTTAGATTTTCTTATTATGAATGAGCTCATTGGTAGTATGATTTGGCTATAATCTGAAACAACGAGATCGTGAAATTTAAAATCAGTTTCTATAATCTTCTGACATACAAGTGAGATGAAATTGATTGGTTCCTTAACCTGTGATTCCATAAACACTCTTCACCTTCTCCTAAAATTATTGCTGAATGTAAATTGTGCCAGATTTGCACTGTCTATGAGGCATGTTGTGGACTGCTTTTATGTTGATCACATTCTACTATGTATTGCTTTGTGCAGGCCTCTGAATCGTCATTTGTTAGAAGATCAGCAGCCAGCATGCTTAGTGGAAAGAAGCCTATAACTGCAGCTGTAAGTACAATTTAAAATGTTATTACATGAGATTCAAGATATTTTAGCTACTTCACATACACATATGGTTACTCGCTGTCGTCTCTCCCAACTTTCTTTGTTGTATGCTTATCTTTTCTTAGCCAGCTGCCACTAAGAAAGCCACGTCTGGAAAATCTGGTACCAACAAGAAGGGTGACGCAGGAGGACAAACAAAAGTTTCTAAGCCTGTGGAGCATGAAGATGTCGAGGTCGGAGCTGATATTTTCTTTTTTCCCTCTACCTGTTGTGCGATGGCTAAGTTCATTATTAGGGACAGTGGGATACCAAGATGGATTTTTATTGATTAACTGATCCAGTTTTCTTTACAGCCAACAGAAATGAGTTTGGAAGAGATTGAGAGCAGATTAGGATCCCTTATTCAAGCAGAGACAATTACTCAATTAAAGAGTGCTGTGTGGAAAGAGCGGCTTGAAGGTTAGAGTTCAAATTACTGCTTGACTGTATTTGTGACAGAAGCTTAATCAGGTCATACTTAGATGAGTTTTCACCCTTAAATAATGATATTTCATAGTGCTTTCATTGTTTCCCAGATTTTTGGGTGTAAACCTATCTCTCAACTGTATGATTTGCTGCTCACAAAAACTATGATAGTATTTGCTGGCTTGACTGAGATTTTGGCATCTTCTTTATCATTTAGTATGCATAGAAAAACAACTCTTGACCTGTGCGTCTGTTCTTGGAATCTTAGGCAATGGTGTAGAAAATTGAGAGTCAGATATACAATTTCTAAAGCAGTAGGTGTCTTAATTTGTAACTAACAGATTCCTTGAGATCTTGGTTGGACATAATGACTATAATGTCTTTACACAAGCAATGTGTTCCATGCCAGTTGGTGTCTTATGATTATTTCAGAGTGATCATTTTTCAATGTAAAATTTTCATTCTTCTGTTTTTCTTGAGGAATTTATTATGGTTAGATGATATGCTCTTGTGGAAGAAATTGCTAGTTTTGCAATGCGTGGCCTCCTTTTCTGAATATATATAGGGTTAGCAACTTTAGTATGGTATTATTGTGTTGTGCCTTAGTTATTCTCTATCCCTTGTTTGAATGGGATACATTTTTCATGACTATTTCAAGTTAAATTGTATCTGAGGTGTAGATGAATCCTCATATCCTGCCTTTTTGTTTTCAATTTCCTGATATTCTGTGGCAGTGTTGCATCATCTGGTGAGTATATATTGCTCCTGTATTTGTTCTTCTTTTCTAGCAATGGCAGATAATGCTAATCATTAATATATTATAATTTACATGCAATCCTTGGTAGTTTGATGTTAGAGTATTACACTGGTTGAGAAGCTTTTCTGTGAGTTGCACGGACAAATGAACTCTTTTTCGCATCCTATAAATCAGTCTGCCTGTTCAAAACTTACTACTGATAAAATGCTTACTACCATTTTTAATTTGCAATACTTTTTTTTGTTTCAGCCATCGTGTCGTTTAAAGAGCAGGTTGAATCACTAACAGATGTTGATCCATCTGTTGAGGTGTTGATCCGCTTACTTTGTGTTATTCCTGGCTGGAATGAGAAAAATGTTCAGGTCTTGCATTTAGATATTTACAATTTTAGTCTTAACTTATTTGATGCAACTGACTACTTGGGCTACTAAACTCAACCTAAGCATTGTCCTTTGAGCAGGTCCAGCAACAAGTTATTGATATTGTCACCTACATTGCTGCGACAGCATCAAAGTTTCCTAAAAAGTGCGTTGTGCTCTGCCTTTCAGGTAAGAAACTTCTATAGTTTGATGCAATCAGATCAGAATCATGTATCTTTTAGAATTTCCTTGATTGACTAAGTAGTCAGTCTCTTGCAGCTTGTAACTCTTACAGTTACATGCAATTCTGGGGTGCAAAATGCCCATAGTTCTCTGATGTTTATTGAATTATAATGACCCTTGGCATTTTCTTACGTATGCAAGTTTGTACTTGATAGGTATTACTGAAAGAGTTGCCGACATAAAGACTCGTGCTCAGGCCATGAAGTGTCTTTCCACTTTTTGTGAGGCTGTAGGTCCTGGTTTTATATTTGAGAGGGTAATCTCATATTAAGCTGAAGGTGCTGAAAACTTCTTTTTTAAGAATCTCTCATATCTTTATGATTTGGTTTCATCAGAAATAACATCTTGAATATGATTTGATATGTAATGGTTTTAACATGCGTCATATTTGTTTTGCAGGATTTAATTGACTTCTGCAAGGACATAGGATTGCAATCTAGTGCAGCTGCAACTAGAAATGCTACAGTTAAATTAATCGGCGTCCTTCATAAGTTTGTTGGTCCAGGTGATACATTTTGTATACTCATCTTTCACAGCGTGGGGTGTGTTAGTGTAGGTTCAGAGGTGTTTTATTATACCATGTTACCATAATAGTGTGATATTAAGAGGAATCAATCATTATTTTTACTCTCCCTGAAGATATAAAGGGGTTTCTGTCTGATGTTAAACCTGCTCTACTGAGTACCCTTGATGCTGAGTATGAAAAAAATCCACACGAGGTAATTCTTTTTGGTTTTTGATTTTCATTTTTTCCTATGATAAGTTTGTTCTTCACTTCTAATATTACTAATTACAGGCATCTGCAGTTCCGAAGAAGGTGGTTAAAGTAACTGATTCTACCTCATCTGCGGTGGCTGGTGGCATGGATGGTCTTCCACGTGAAGATATCAGTGAAAAGATCACCCCCACTTTGTTAAAAGGCTTAGAGAGTTCTGATTGGAAGGTTTTGTAATGTGGATGTTTGTAAATCATTGAAATATGTGAATGATTTAAGAGGGCATGTCGTCAATCTGACTTTATGTTCTGTCTAGGTCCGCTTGGAATCTATTGAAAGTATAACCACATTACTGGAAGAGGCGAACAAACGTATTCTGCCTGCTGGAACTGGTATGTTCAGTGGCAAATTTGAGTAACTTTTCAACTTCTGTATACATATCTATATAATATGCCAACTTATCTTTCTTGCTTCAGGAGATCTATTTGGAGCTCTGAAAGGGCGTTTACATGACAGTAACAAAAATTTGATTATTGCCACTTTGTCAACAATTGGTGCTCTTGCGTCTGCAATGGGACAGCCAGTTGAGAAGTCAAGCAAGGTACTCTCTTACACAACTTGTTCTAGGTTTATTAAGATTCACTTGCTTCAACCAAATATGCTTTATGATCCCAATTTAATAATGTTCAGGATCATTTAGCTAATCTCGAATCCTAAAAATCCATATAGTTGTATAATTATTGAAACTCTTCTGTCATATCACATAGTTCCTGTGATGGCTTGATCATTTAAATGAATGTGGCTCATGCAGGGAATTCTTTTGGATGTCTTGAAATGTCTTGGTGACAACAAAAAGCATATGCGTGAGTGCACATTGAGTACCTTAGATGCTTGGCTTGGAGCTGCTCATCTCGATAAGATGGTCTGTAGTCAATTTTGGAAAATTGTTTTTTCTACATACGTTTTTGAGTATCGTTGACCTCATGTTTCGTTTCTGTCTTCAGCTACCATATATTACAGCTGTTCTCACGGATGCTAAAGTAGGTGCAGAAGGGCGCAAAGATCTTTTTGATTGGCTGTCTAGACAACTTGCTGGATTGGCCGAGTTCCCTGATGCTATACAGCTCCTCAAACCCACTTCATCTGCTATGACGGTATTTCTTTCGGCAAAGTGGTTATTTCCTGGGTTGCTGCCTGTGTCTTCTTAATGTCTCAGGATATTTCTTGGTTACCTTTCCAGGATAAATCAGCAGATGTTCGTAAGGCTGCTGAAGCATGCTTTAATGAAATATTGAGGGTTTGTGGACAAGAACTGGTATGAACATTGAATGCCCAACATTTCTATTTCTTGATCAAGGTTTACTAACTCTTTCAGCCTCTTCATAACTCTCTTTTTATAGGTTTCCAAAAACTTGAGAGATATACAAGGATCTGCTTTAGCTATAATTGGTGAACGATTGAAGCCGTATGGAGCTTTTCAAGGTATTATATTACTTTATATTCATCCATCTCCCACTAAAAGAAATGCTGTTTTTTCCACTTATCCATGTCCTTATATTTATTGTTTTGGTTCCGCATATCCATTGCAGATAATTATGAATCTGGGAGATCTGTTTCGTTAAGCATGGCATCCAAAAACAGCTCAAAGGTTGGAAAGCCCAATGGTCATGGTGACCGCACATCTCGACATGGAAGCCGAAATGCATCTTCAGTATGTTTTCTATGGTTAAGTCTTCCTCTTGAAAGAAAGTATTCAATAATTGACATCCTGTTTCTATAGAGAGCTGTACCTACCAAGGGATCCAGGCAAGATTCCATCGTGTCTGTTCAGGACATAAACATCCAGTCACAAGCCTTGATCTGTCTGAAGGATTCAAACAAGGTACGCTTTTATTTTTTGGAAGCTACAAATTGTAGTTAGTTTGGTAACTGCAGGCTGCAGTATAACAGTTCTGCATATTTCTGCAAACAGAGTATGTTATAAATTTGGTGATATCCTTGCAGGATGACAGGGAAAGAATTATTGTTCGCAGATTCAAATTCGAAGAATTGCGTATAGAGCAAATTCAAGATCTCGAGGTTTCTGTTCTGTTTGAAGATTTCTTTGTTAATTTTGTGCTCTTCAGACTTGTGTTTCATCTCTTTAAGTGTACAGTAAAGTGTCTGCTGTTATTGGTTCATATAATTTGTGGGGTAGCATTTTCATATCTTAACAGAAGGGCATCACACAACTTTTTAGAACTTTTGTCTGCTTTGGGTTTGGGTAGTTGCTAAATGACCATAAGTGTTGATTTGTTTAGGCATCTGTGTGGCTTATGTAAATTATTGCATGTGATGATAAGTTACATTGTTAATAGATGTTAGTAATTGATTTTGCTTGTTTCAACTTTCAATAGAATGATGTCATGAAATACTTCCGAGAGGATCTGCACTGGAGGCTTTTAAGTTCTGACTTCAAAAAGCAAGTTGATGGCATCGAGATGTTGCAGAAGGTTCTTTAAATTTAAATTATAGTTTGTATGTGAAACTTGAATTTTCTCTTTTAACCTTCTGTTTATTTATGGTGTATAGGCTCTTCCATCTATGGGAAGGGAGGTGATTGAAGTCTTAGATATACTCTTGAAGTGGTTTGTGTTGAGGTTCTGTGAATCCAATACATCATGCTTATTAAAGGTAAATAGACTTGTATCAATTTGTCTGTTTATTTTTTACTTTGTCAGCTTGCCTGTGTGTTTGATTGCTTGTCCATCTGAATTTATCAAATGAATTTTTTTATGAAAAAGAAATGAGTGGTAGGGGTTTGCAACCCAACAGTTATTTGTTTATTTGGACTAGTGGAAATACTAAAATTACAATTGGAATGATTGAGTATTGATTCTCTAAACTCTAGCTCTCTAATGATGCTACAATAAATATTTAGGTCTTGATAATTCTTAGCTATCATAATTTTTACTATCTGGATCCTTCCTGATCTTCTGTAACTTTGATAAGGTTCTGGAATTTCTTCCCGAGCTTTTGGATATGCTGAGAAATGAGGGTTACACAATGACTGAAGCAGAGGCTACCATCTTTCTCCCTTGCTTGGTTGAGAAGGTAACTGCTGTTTTAACTATCTATGTGATATGCTTTTCTTAGTTCTGGGAGTAATCATTTTTAAGTCTATGGAAAATGATTTGGTTGGATTGGATTGGATTGATTTTATTTTTTAAACGTAATATCTCAACCAGTTTTCAATGTCTTATTTTCGTGCACTGCAGTCTGGACATAATATTGAAAAAGTTCGAGAAAAAATGCGGGAACTTATGAAGCAAGTCATCCAAACATATTCTGCTGCAAAAACATTTCCTTATATATTGGAGGGTTTGCGTTCTAGGAACAACAGAACAAGGATTGAGTGTGCTGACCATGTTGGATTCTTATTGGATAACTATGGAGCTGAGGTAACCAGTTACCAGCAACCTTTTTTATCCTTCATTGCATTCACTCTAGTATTTTTGTGTTTTTGGTGTGCTATATATCTTTCCTTGTGTTCCTTTTGGCAGATAATTGGGCAGTTAAAATCCTTGCAAATTGTCGCTAGTTTAACTGCTGAACGAGATGGCGACACCCGCAAAGCTGCACTGAATACTTTGGCAATAGGATATAAGATTCTTGGTGAGTTTATAACTTACTACATATGTTGGTAGATTGCATTTCAGTGGAAAATAATACTCCCTCCGTCCATGAGAAGTGTGAACATTTGGTTCGGCACGTGTTTTAATGCATAGTTGGAAAAGTAAGAGAGACATAGAAAGAAAAAGTTTTTAAAGTATTGTTAGTGGAGTCCCACCTCATTACAAAGAAAGGACTTTCCAAACTTAGAAAGTTTATACTCTTCATGGACGGATTAAAAAGGAAAGAGTTAATACTTTTCAGGGACAGAGGGAGTACTAGTATTGAAAAAGGACTTCACTTAGTAATGTAAAAAATAAGTGAATCTACAGTTACTATTCTTGTTTTAATCATCGCCATCGATCCTGATAATTCTGCAAATAATATAGGTGATGATATTTGGAGATATGTTGGGAAGCTTACTGAAGCACAAAGAAGTATGTTAGATGATAGATTTAAATGGAAGGTTAGTACATGGAGGTTTGCGTCTAGTTTTCATTTGGTTCTTCCACTAAAACAGTTGTTGTACTCTTGTGAATCGTCAGGCACGAGAGATGGAGAAGAGGAAGGAAGGCAGGCCAGGGGAAGCTAGGGCCGCCCTAAGACGCTCAGTGCGGGACAATGCGTATGAATTTATTACACAGTTGCATTATGTTTTCTCAGCTAAAGAAGCCTGTTCCCTGAACATCTATCTTTCAACCAGTTCCTAGCTCAACCTGTCTGGAAGTCAATTTTGTATACACTTGATAATTACATGCTGTTTTAGTTTATCAACACCATTAAGTAGGAATATCAACATATTTGGATATAACTTTTATTACTAGCTTGAGTCCTAGTTTAATCCATGCATGCATAATGATTTTATTCACTCAAAGGCTCATTTTCAGAGGAGGTCTCATTTCCATCTAAAATTTATGTTAGTGGTTAGAACTTTGAGCCTAGTAATCTTGTTACAGTAAAGTTGATGAACAGCTTATACAGGTTGATATTGCTAATATATGTGCATACTCTAGAGTGTACATGGAAAAGGTGATTAAAAGGAATATCTTTGGATGACAAATCTGTTCCAAGTTTTTTTTTTCTGTTGTGGCAGGTCATTTCGTGGTAATTAATTAAACTGTCGCTTTATTTTATATATGTTTTCATAACTTTGAAGGGAAAGATCATATATGACTTCATTGTTCCTCTTCTTTTCAGTTCTGGTAATTAGTTTTTAATGCCCACAGGTCTGACCCAGCAGAGCAAAGTGGGGAAGTATCAAGATCTATGAGCATCCCAACTTTCAATCGGTACTCAATTTTCCTTGAACTAATTATGTCTTAATATATTATGGATGGGTTTGGTTTCAACTAATGTATGTTGTTAATTGTCCTCTTAGGGAGAACTATGGTCTTCCTGAAATCCACACAGATAGACTACCAATGCCACAGGCTTATTCTGGTGTTGGCCCCACAGACTGGAATGAAGCTTTGAAAATCATAGAATATGGTTCTCCTGAACAGGTATAATGAGGAACTTATAGTTGTTTTTTCCTGCAGGCTGTTGAAGGGATGAAAGTTGTGTGCCATGAATTGGCACAAGCAACTGCTGACCCTGAGGGAAGCACAATGGATGACATAGTCAAAGATGCTGATAGACTTGTTTCATGCTTGGCTAATAAGGCAATTATTCTTTTATTTCCTAATTTCCTTGACATCGTCTTAGGTATTTTTTTCTGGAGAACCTCACAATTGTTATTCGTTATAGCAGGTTGCTAAGACTTTTGACTTTAGTCTCACTGGTGCCTCTTCAAGATCTTGTAAATATGTCCTGAACACTTTGATGCAGGTAGGAGTTTACTCTTCTTGACCAAGCAAAGCAGAACGACCTTTTAATTGATTAGGTGTCATATCATTATTTTGATTATTTGGGTGTCAATTGAAGTCCGAAATTATTACTGCTTTTGTTGCAGACCTTTCAGAACAAGAGGCTTGCTTATGCAGTCAAGGAAAGTACACTTGATGGTCTTATTACGGAACTGCTGCTATGGCTTTTGGATGATAGGGTTCCACAGATGGATGATGGAAGTCAACTTTTGAGAGCTTTGAATGTGCTGATGTTAAAGATTCTGGTAACTTTTGATGTGAAATTTATGAGGAAATCATGATTAGTTGTGTTTTAATCTTCTTGAGATTTCTCTGTGTGGCCGGATTGCACATTCAGGATAATGCAGAGCGTACTTCATCATTTGATGTGCTTATACATCTCTTACGACCTCTGGATCCATCAAGATGGCCGTCTCCAGCAACAAACGAGTCTCTTGCAATTAGAAACCAGAAATTCTCTGATCTGGTTGTTAAATGTTTGATCAAGCTCACAAAGGTAGTGTATCTTAATTTGTACATTACTGATGTTTGGTATTTCATCTGTAAACCTTCTCATCTCTGTTCTTAAAACTACTTCCCTTACTGTGTGTAGTTCAAGTGCCTTCTCCTGTGTAAAGCCTAATTACTTGACATCTTCAATATTTATGTGAAACAGGTTCTGCAAAATACCATATATGATGTAGATCTTGATCGTATCCTTCAGAGTATCCATGTATATCTGCAAGAATTAGGAATGGATGAGATACGTAAGAGGTACAGAAAAATGTAACAGTATCGATCAAAATTTAAAATCTTGTTACATGTGGCTGGGTTCCACTTTATTGTGGTTTGGAACAACAATTCACACTAACTATTTTTCCTTATAAATTGTTGAAGAGCTGGAGCTGATGACAAACCACTTCGAATGGTTAAAACTGTTCTCCACGAGCTTGTTAAACTACGTGGAACAGCCATAAAAGGCCATCTCTCCATGGTGCCAATAGACATGCAACCACAACCTATCATTCTTGCCTATATTGATCTAAATCTTCAGGTGTTTATGGTGTATGCTATTGCTTAATGACATGATTATTTACATTGGTTATTTGCTCACTCATTCACTATCATGCTATCGACAAAATTGAGCAGACACTGGCAGCTGCAAGAATGCTGACACCATCTGGCCCTGTTGGGCAAACTCACTGGAGTGACTCGACTGCCAACAACGCTGCACCAGCTGCACACTCTGCAGATGCTCAGTTGAAGGTACAGCCGTGTCTTTTGTTGGTGATCAATTTTCTTTTTTAACCTTTGCTTTTCACCCCATGCTGCCTCCAATTTTTAATCCTCCACTTGATGTTTGCTATAACAGCAAGAACTGGCTGCAATATTTAAGAAAATTGGTGACAAGCAGACTTGCTCAATTGGTCTTTATGAACTTTATCGCATAACGCAATTGTATCCTCAGGTATTCATGTATAGCATTGTAAATGGCTTGATATTTGCTGTATTTCTATTTGTCATTGATCATTTGTATTATTTTATGATAAATTTTATTTTCTTTTCCCAGGTTGATATTTTTGCTCAGTTGCAAAATGCTAGTGAGGCATTTCGAACATACATTAGAGATGGTTTGGCCCAGGTTTGCTTCAAATGTGCAATTTGTTGTTCTTTTTATGCGTGCTTACGTTTATATTTTTGGCAGATGGAGAAGAATGCAGCCGCAGGAAGGACTCCCTCGAGTGTACCTCTATCCACTCCTCCTCCAGCAGTGCTTAACCTTTCTCCAAGATATGGCTCTCTGTCTCCTGTAAATGCAGACCCATTAAATGACTCGAGAAACCCGAATGCAGGCAGTGAACCCACTAATTTTTCTTTACCGCCATCTTTTGCTGAAGATGATCATCGGCTTGTTAATGCCGTCTCCCAGAAAGTGTCTTATGATCCATCTGGCTTACCTCAAAACTTCGGGGAGTCGAGAAATGACAGATTACCGTCTGGTGGTTAGTTAAATGCTTCAATTTTATCTGTTGCTATTTTTGAGAGAACCTATATTCGGACCTTATACTTTACTTGAAACTGCAGTGTCAAATGGAACCCTAGATGCAATTAGGGAAAGGATGAAAAGCATCCAGTTAGCAGCTGGCGGAGTGAATCCAGAATCAAGAAGCCGGCCGTTGATACAAGTGAACGGGAATGGTGATGAAGCTCACGGCAGTATGCAGGGCGGAATACTGCCTATGGACGAGAAAGCGTTATCGGGGCTTCAGGCACGCATGGAAAGGTTAAAGAGTGGCTCATTTGATTCCATGTAGGATAGAAACAATGACTTTGTTATTGCGGTATAGTATCCCATTTGTAAATGCAGAGCGTGTAAATAACTACTGTAAGACACTTCCATAGTATTAAAATTATGCATATTTGAAGTTGCAGGAGCTCAGAGCAACGTCATGTAACTTTTTTTTCTAATTCAAGATCATTCATCGAGAGAACATCTCCCTTGTGTTGCAACTTGTGCTAGCCCAATTATACTGATGATGTAGTTCAATGAATCACTCTGGTCCAATTCTCAAGAAGTACAATTCATAAAATGACTAGTAGCAATGTTCGTGCAACCAATTTTTTTTATTGAAAAATACTAGCTATTGGGACAACTTACTAACATTATATGTATTTGGGAACATAATCAAATGTAAATTCTACATATTGTATAAAAATGTCAACACATTGTCCACGGTTACATATTAAAAACTACTCTAGCTCATTTTTTTGTTTTAAAATTTTTCTATGTGGAAATATGGTGTCCGAAACTTTACTTAACCTCTTTTTACTTTACTTAATACTAGTTCTATTAACTCAAGTTTCAATTGTGTGTTACTCCCTAGTTACCTCATTATAAATTCCTACAAATCTCTAAACGAGCAGAAATTAAAAATCCCTTGAGTAGTGGGGTGAATGAATGAATCGGTATTTGTGAATAATTGAGGAGTGAGAAGGGCCCCAGGAACATGAATAAATGGTAGTAGCAACAAGACAGAACAAAATCCAGACTGAAATGGCGAACATATATCTACACAAAGATACATATCCACAAGAATCTTCCATCACATATCTAGTCACCCCACCTCGCTGTAGCAGGTCCCATCTCCCTCTCTCTCTCTCTCTCCAACAATCCAACATTATTTGACATGAAATTCATTCTTCTTCGAAAGTGAAATAGTAGTATAACAAACAAACCCAATTCGACACATTAATTAAATAAGTGTTGTACGTACCTCCGAAGCTGATACTAAAAAGGACAGCTTCCACAAACTATATGACATGATAGTTACAAATTTGACACAAACGGAATTCACACCAATCTCTTAAAATTAATTAAGCTATTAATCATTCCTCCACGTCTAAAATGGATCAAACCACCATAACATTCAAATTAATCCCCAAATCAGAATTTTAGGGTTTGATGGCTGGTTTGTCTTCTTCAATATCATCATCCCACGACAAACTCAGATCAGCCGATGTCAACGCATCGATGTCGTTCCAGCTCCAATAATTCGGCAAATCCATCTCCCACGCAGCATTCACGGTGGTGATTGTCGACTCCTCCATCGAATCGAGATTTCCGGCGAAGTGATGATCAAATGCATTATTCGCGTCGAAGCTCGAGGAGAATTGGAATTCGGAGGCTGGAATAATCGGAGCGGCGCTGAAAGGGGGAGGAGTTTTGTCGATACCTTTCGAATTCGACGACGTCGTTTCACGCAGCAGCAGCGGCGACGAGGAGGAGGAGGAGGAGGAGCGGCCGATCAATGCGTGGTAGAGGATGTTTGACATGTTTTTCTGCGCGGTCGAGGGCGGGGATTTGGCGGGTTTGGAAACCCTGGGGCGTTTGTTTTTGCGGGCGGCGCCGACGAGGATGTTGCGGAGGGTGCCGCCTTTGGTCCAGTGGCGCTTGCAGGATTTGCAGAAATGGCGTGGCTGAGACTTGTTGTAGTTGTTGTAGTAGCAGAATTTGGTGTTGGTGGAGGCGCACCTCGGGCACTTCAACGCCTCCGATTGAGGCGGCTGCTGCTGCCGCCGGCTTGGCGGCGGTTTCGACGTCTCCGCCGCCGCTGACTGCAGGAAGGTTTGGCCCCAATCCAGAGTTTGATCGCCCGAAACCTGTTTGCTGCTCAATCCCATGCCAGAATTCGATCAAACAAAACAGATAACAGAATCAAAATTTGTGAAGAGAGAGAGGAATTTAGAGGAAGGTGGTATGGTTTAAGTGTTATGGTTGTGTTTAGCTCATCACTGTCCATATATATGCATCTATCTGTAAATTAATAGTAATAATAATAACAAAAATAATATTAAAATAGGAGTGAAATTGAGTCATCAAATGTGAGTCTATTACTAAAAATTGTAAAAATGAAGCGAGATAATGAATAAGAGACGGACCAAAATGAAAAAGTGGGACATATAATAGAGCCGGATTAAATAATAAGGGATCTGTTTAAGAATCATAAAATTTAGGCAAATTCTAGTATTTATCATGAATTTCAAAGTGTTTTAAAAACTATAAACTTTTGAAACCGTGCAGTTTTCCCAATCCGATCTAAATAGATTTTTTTAGTCAGATTTTAGTCAAACATAGCTAACCGTGAAATCTATGTAGCTAAGTTTAAATTTTACATGAAACAGTGTCGTTCAATGTCCTAATTCTTAAATTCGACGTTAAATAATATGTGCACAATAAAATATGTCGAATTTGAATTTTATGATCTTTAAAACTGATATTTATAATAATAATAATAAATTAAAGAAAATCATAATCACACAAGTTTGTGCGGTCCAGAGATCAATGGGTGTTAATTGGAATGGTGTGTGTGGGGTGCATCCTTTGTTGTCACTTTTATAAAATAATAATGCTACAATTGGGCTCCCAAAACCAAAACACATACACACACCGCGCATGTGGATGTATATGTCGCCATCATGCATGTACGGCATGCATACATGCACCATCACCATGCATGCGAGTACTATTAATGACCATAAAGTTAAACCCTAGATAGATAGTTTCTTCATCCCTAAGTCATCACTCTATATAATACTCCATGTATGTGTATATAATATGGATCAATGATCATTCTCATCTTCAAACATTCCACTCTCCATATATATATGTATGAATACTACTATTATGAAGCAGGGTTCAATTAATAATATATGAGTGGTGTGGAATAATATTCCTTGTCGTTTCATGGGTTTATATGTTTGGTCGGTCTGAAATGTGATCTTATGTCCCCTGCCAATTTGCACGTTGGTGGAAATCCTATTGTGGCTCAAAGTACTATCAAGGTTGTCAAAGTAGTACTAGAGATTGAAAATTAAGTTGTAAGTAAATATGATGGCGTTAAATTAAAGTAATTAAAACAACCAGTTGTCAGCATGTGGTTGCTCGTGGGGAAGAGAGGAATAATAAACCCTATTTTGGAGGTTGTTTGAAGAGATTGTGATCACTCAATGGGCCACTCTTGCCTTAAATTTATGCATGTTATCACATGCACAATCTTCTCATTACATTAGGTGTGAATTATGATGCTATATGTCACCCCATTTTTGTGATGGAGATGCAATTACTATCTCACTAGGTTGGGTCTACAATATGCATTGACGATATGCATAAATATTTTCATTCTAATATTTGGCACCAATATATACTCCATATATAAATAAATCATCTTTCATAATTTTATCAATTTCGCTTGTTGTCTTTATAAATCATACTAAATGTCATGGGAAGTGAGGATTCTAATGAATATGTATGAATACTTCACATATGTAATCCTTAAATTAATTATGGTATACAATATACTCTCCTTTTATCTTGAGTTATGTACTATCTTAGCTCATATGGTGATTTTTAATTAATGTTGTAGCCAAATGTTACTGTGTAACTTTCTACATCAAACTGCCTCATCGAAAATAGATTTCTATGTAGTCCAGAAATGTGGGGACCCAACCCTCTGGTAGGGACGATAGCAAAATTAGCGTACGAAACTCATAAGCCAATTTAATATCATCCAAATTCAATTGCTTGTTGATCACATTGAGCTCGTTTAAATGTTTCTGCATATCGTATATAAGAGTGTGTTTACATATTAAAAAAAGTTTTCATTTGAACTATACTATACTCTCTCAATCTCACTAAATGATGGAGTATGTATTCTAATCCTAAATTAATGACACATTTCCCGTTTTTTTTTAGCAAAATTAACTCTTATTTTCTGTTATGTAGGAGTATTTCATTTCCTACTTTGTTCTTAATTGTCTTTTTATTTAACTCAGTGAAGTTTTCTTTCTTAATTTCTTTGCAAAAATTAAATGCATTGTTAAAGTTTATTTGGAGAGATTATGTACTATTATTCTATCTATCGCAGCGAAGATTATTGATTTTCCTCTTTGATTTGTTCTATGAAAAGTCGATCCATTTCTAAAAGAGTCATGATAAACAACTAAATTTTATACAACCAAAATAAGATAATATTAATAATTTAGTGTATTAATTATATATTAAAATCATAAATATAGTAAGTGGATAAGTTAAATTAGCCTTTAACCTCATTTTTTATTTTTATATTTGAATTTTCTTTCTATTATTTTTAAAATTTGAATTAAAGTATGCATTAATTACATTTATTGTTCCAAAAAATAAAAAAATTATACATAAATCATAAATATATGACCATAATATTATATATTTTCCATGTACTATATATGCATCCATATATTTTAATTAAATGCATAAATAAACATATTTTCTTCCAAATAAATTAATTTTTGATTGTACAAAATTTGCTCACGTACATTTATTTTTTCTAAAAACCTTATATAGTCTAAATAAATTAGTTTTCATTTTAGATTGTAGTTGAAGAGACGTTGGTGAAATGAAATGAACGCAAATTGTGGAAAGTCATGTCGTAGTAACAGATTGATGAAATTATATAACTGTAATAGTGGAAGTGGTCTAGTAGAAGTGAGAGATGGATTTGTAGAGTCGGCATTGTAGTCGTCAAAAGAATGATGATCCATCTGCCACCTTATGATGATGTGATGCTCAATTCCACACCACTCATGTCTCTATCTTATACTAGGATCAATTATTGCACTATTATAGTAGTAATAGGGTATGTTAATTTGTTTTATTCGACTAATAAACGTTAATCCATCCTACCCATAAAAATACTCCTACCCATAAAAATTAAAAATTTGGAGATAATATTTTAACGTAAAATTGATAAAGTGAGAGAATTTTATAAAGAAAAACTAATTGAAGTATTGTTAGTGGAGAACGGAACCATCCAACTTATGAGAGATAAAAAGACTTGCCAAAAACAGAAATGAACTATTTTTGTGGAACGAACTAAAATAGAAAATGAAGACTACTTTTAAGGGACGGATGGAGTATATAAATACTGGATACTACATGTTTTAATGTACAATTAATACAATAAGAGAGAGATAGAAATAAAAAATTATTGAAGTATTGTTAAGTGTAATATGACTCACCTCGTTAGATAGAAGAAAAACCCAAAATAGAAGTGAATTATTTTTATGTGACGAATCAAAATGAAAAGACTATTTATTTTTATAGAATGAAAAAAGTTTATCATAATATATAATTTTATTTTTATTATAAATTAAATAAATTTTATAGTAGAATGAATATAAGTAGAAATATTAGAAATTTAGATTATAGAGAGGATCCAAACCGCTCACATTATAGCTTTTAAAAGCTTGAAATCGTTTGGGGCCAAAACAAGGGATAAAGTCCAAAAGTCTACAAATTCTTGTCGCTAGATCACTTATTTTGACATAAGATGAGTTAATTTCTAGTAGATCACTTATTTATTGACATAAGATGAGTTTCTTTTACTTGGTCGTTAAATGAGCTAACATTTCATGTGGAGTACTAGATAGATAAATGGTACTTTCTCGGTCCGTGAGTAGGAGTCCTATTTTTTCATTTATCTGTATGTGAATAGAGATGTCGGCTCATTATTATTATAAATGATAAGAGGTCTCGTATTATATTCAAATCACATATTATTTAAAACTAATATATACATGTGAGATCACATTTTATTAGCTTAGTTTCTTCCATCCACTTTTCTTAATATTTTTTAATATTCATATAAAAAAGAAATGAGACTCTTAGTGATGGACGGAGAGAGCACTCACATAAATTATTTGGATTTAATTAATATTCCCTAATATACTTGTGCTTGCATGCGGACATGATATATAAAAGCTTGTATTTATAAACAGTAATCATGACTATAATAATAAAATATAAGAATCACCTATCCAGATTAAATTCTTAATAAAGTAGATCATACTATATTTAGGTGGAAAAAAACCATCCACATATAATTCATTTAAGAATATAATTCCTCTATCCGTTGTCGTTTCTGCGCTGCAATACGGAATATAAATCAAATTTTACTTGGAACTGCAATGTGGAGTAAAATTGTGAGTGTAAGACATTTTCTAAAAAAAAGATGAAAATTGGATATACAAAATAAACTATAATCAACCATTCATTATCACGACATCAAACATTGCACAAGGTATACGATTAATTTGTTATAACATGTAATTTGTTTTAGTTTTGAACACCTCGGGATATATAATTGGACTATCGCCATGTTCTTAAAATATCATGAATAATATGGACAATATCGATTAAATCAAGAACTATCGAGATACTACAAAATATCTTATGGGTCCATTTCTGGTTCTAGGCGTCGATGTGACTTGCCATATAATTACATATTGTAATTAAACTTTAAAATTTATCTGGTTGAAACGGCATTATATTGAGCAATATTACATGAAAAAAACATTTGTTCATACACTGCATCTCTTTAAATTATTTTAGAATTTATTATATTTAATTCTATACATCCTAGAATTTATTATATTTAATTCTATACATCCGTCCAAAAAAAATGATCTTGTTCTTTTTTTATTTTGGATTGTTCACCAAAAATAATATTTATAATAGTAAAGCATATTTTTCACAATAATATTTTAATCATTCTTTTCTTTATCTCTCTTATTTTACTAATTTTATAAAATGACTATTTTTTCAGACAGACATAGTAATATATTTTCTATAAGTATAACCTTACAAAAACATAGATTGCTACATTAATAAGAAATACTATTAATCACAGTTATATAATTATATTACTCGAATCTAAATTACATAAATAAAACTGAAAATAAGACAACAAAATCAAGAGAAATATTTCAATTAAAAACTCTGTAGTACATATTCCCAATAAAAACTAAAAATATTTAAGTTAGCATAAATATTGCATATAAATACAGTATACAAAATATTGTTTTTTATACACTTAGTTAAATATCCACAATTTAACTTTGTGTTTTTCGTACTATTATCTATAAATTGTTTGTATGGTCTATTTCTTTGTTGCGATTGACAGATTTTATTTTAATTTTGATGAATGTAATTTGCAATTTCGGTAATTTGAACCCATATTGTACAATGTGTATCTCACTGAAAATAAAATGATGATAAAATTCACATTAAGGGTTAATTTAGCACAGAATAGTTAATTTACATGACTAGGGACTGATTGGGATAATGGTTGGAATGGATGGATAGGGACTTATACTAAACTTAAACCTTAATTATTAAGAATGATGAGAAAACCCTACGTACTCTTATTCTCCTAATTAAATCTATTCTTAATTTACTAAATCATGATTACCGAACTGTTCAAATCAATGTCGCAAAGACGTATTAAGTTGAGTCAACCACGTGTTTTCATAATTCGGAGGAACTTTTTTAATTAATTATCAACTGTTCATTGTATGTAGATCTTTTTATTTATTTATGTATGTACTAAAAAATTGGAGTTGTTACAATTAGGATTTTATGACTGCACGTGTAATTGTACAGCTAGCAAGTTTGCATCGAATTAATTGTTTAATACTAATGCGCGTGTGTATAAATAATATCACAAACATATATTCCATTGTTGGGTGGGCATCCATCAACTTGATTTTACATCAGTAAAGATAGAATTAGGAGTCGCATTTTTTTCTCTTGTATTTTTGGGAGGGGATTATGACTTTATTTTTGGGGTCATATTCCACCACGGTTAATTTCAAGGAGTATATTTTTGTTGGTACAAAATTTGAGCTTTTCCTGTATATGAGCAAAGATTACGTATATTTGAATGCATATATATATGGGTATAAGATCTAATCTTAAAGTGCACTATGTGTTTATGTTGTATTGTAACCTCCAAAAATTACACTTTTAAGTACTGGTAATACATAATAACATTATATATTTGATAACTTTGTGCTAGGTTCTAATCTAAGTAATCTTCTTTTATAATTCTAAACATAGTTTAACTTATGTTGATCGAATAAATATTTTAGTGGATACTACTATAGATTAGTATAAATAAATTAAAGACAAATTTCTACTCAATCCCTCTATTAATTAAAGCTCCATTTGGTACAATAAATTAGAATTGAATTGCAATTGGAATTGGAATCCCATAAAATTGAATTGGGAGGAATTGAATTAGAATTCAATTCCAAATTTTACGTTTGGTAAAATGAATAATTGAGATGAAATTGAATTTGAAGAATTTATGCACAGACATATACGCAAAATACACACTCACACACACTTTGCACAAAATACACATATTATACACACATACTCACAAAATACACACAGTTCACACACTACACACTTTACACACACTACACACGTTACATACACATTATACACAAAATACATACACTACACACATTATACACAAAATACATGCATTTCACACACTACACAAAAGACAAACACTACACGCAATACACACACACTACACGCAATACATACAAATTATAAACAAAATAAACAAAATACACACACTACACAAAAAATACATGCATTCCACACACTACACAAAAGACACACACTGCACACTGTTGGGTATCGGTGGCCCATACCCAAACTCCACATTAGTATGATATTGTCCGCTTTTGGCAAAGCCCTCACGGTTTTGCTCTTGGGGTACTCCCCAAAAATTTATATGCTTGCAATCCTTATTCATTCTCCAATGTGGGATTGTTTGTCTTCACACACACACTACACACACATTACTCACAAAATACACATACTACACAAATTTTACAAAAAATACACACACTGCACACACACACACTATTCACAAACTGAAATTTCAAATTTGATTCAGTTTTTCAGTTTTTTGGTCCGAGCAGTTTAAACTTTGACAAATTTCAGTTTTTTGATTCGGTCCGGATTGAAAAATAAATTAAAAAGTAAAAAAAAAAAAACCAAAAATGGATGCTTGAAATGTGTGTAATGTGTGAAGTGTGTAAAATATGTGTAGTGTGTGAAGTGTTTGTAGTGTGTAAAGTGCATGTAGTGTGTGAAATGTGTATAGTGAATACAATGTGTGTGGTGTATGTACTGTGTGTAGTGTGTGAAGTGCGTGGAGTGATTGAAGTGTGTGTAGTGTGAAATGTGTGTAGTGTGTGTATGAAGTGTTCATGTGTTGTGGATATATAGACTATAGTGAAGCTATCTAATATGAAATTCAAATTTTGGAATTGAAAGATTTAGAATTGCTATTCAATTCTGAATCCAAATATTTTTGTGATACCAAAGATTCGATTTGAAATTGAAGGCTTCAATTTCAATTCTACACCTCCAATTTCATAGTACTCCCTTCGTTCCGTATTAATAGAAGCATTTCTTTTCGGCACGAAATTTAAGAATAATGTGTTAAATGAATGGTGAATAAAATAAGAGAGATGGAGAGATGATAAAGTAAAATAAAAAGTTACCACTTTTTACCAAAAATAGAAATGATTCAATTATTTTAAACTTTCTAAAATAAAATAATGACTCTATTAACCTAGAACCTGGAACGGAGTGAGTAATAAATGAAGTCTAATGACTTTTAATTGCAACCCCTTAACTTCTATCTCTGTGAAATTGTGAACCAATACACTTAATTATACTCTAATTATTCTTTGACTTTTAATTGTAACTCCTTAACTTCTCTCTCTGTGAAATTGTGAACCAAATACACTTAATTATACTCTAATTAGTGAGTAATAAATGAAGTCTAATGACTTTTAATTGCAACCCCTTAACTTCTATCTCTGTGAAATTGTGAACCAATACACTTAATTATACTCTAATTATTCTTTGACTTTTAATTGTAACTCCTTAACTTCTCTCTCTGTGAAATTGTGAACCAAATACACTTAATTATACTCTAATTATTCTTTTATTTATATTCATCCTCAAAACAAATGAGAGGCTTTCAATTGTGGGGGGTAGGGATTCAATACCTATGGACTATGTTTACAACTGAGGTATTAAACGCGGGCTATAAATTGCATTAACCTTCCGCAGATTCCCAACTATATCTACTCACTACCTATGGCGAAAGATTAACTGAAATTTTGAATCACAAGTTCAATTGTTTATGCAAGCTAGAAAGAAAAATGACTATTCTAAGGGGACCAAGAAAGTAAATCCTTTCATCCATTGTACCCACCATTAAAGATGAGGTGTGCGTCTAATGCTAACCTAAAAATCAATGGAAGAGACCACACATGCCATGTGACCACAATCATAAAGAAAAACTATCCAACAAAATGGACCACAACATGCTATGTAGTGCAAAATAACATTACAAAATGTATAGAGAGAAAGAGTAATTTAAATCAAGTACTCCATGTAAATTGTGATGAAAAGACAGAAATGAAAAAAATGAGATATATATGCAATGAAAATGGGCTTGAAGAGACAAGGCGACATCAGCCTAAGATCAAGCTCATATCACCCTACTTTCGGCCTTTTGTGAATTACTCTTCTAATATTTTCCACCCACAATCATATGAAATTGTGAGTCATGCTAAATTTAGGAGCATGATGATGGCTGATGATCATCAAAATTATAGTTTCCGTTTTTGGTAAAATTACAAGTATAAAGCAAAAGTTACCATACAATTATGTCCATCATCGTTCAATGAAACAAAAATGTTAATCAATGTAGCACCACTTAATCAGAAGCTGGATCTTACTGAACATTAGATGGACCTATTGTTTCTTTCCCCTTAACATTTTAAAGAAACTATGATTGGACTTAATGAATTGACTTATACATATATAACAAATAATTAGCCCATTTATTAGAGATGGGAAACTACCTTCTTGATACTAAATCCAAATATAAAATTTCCTTCTCCATATATAGGTCCACCGCCACATGCATCCCATCAAAAAGATGATATACTATTTCTTCTGATAGATGTAAAGGGTATTCGTCAGCACCTTAAAATAATTTATGAATTTGTTAGAGGCTTATTTGCTCTCAAGAATAACTTGGCAAATAATTTACTTTCCAAAATTAAGCATATCAAATTATCAATACATCCTCCTTTTTTTCAAAATTTTACGAGTACAAAAACATCTCTACAACTTATAAGCGGTAATCTCCACATGGTTTAAGTGAGGATTTAGGGAAAAAATAAATAAAAAATAAAGTATGAAAGAAAATTTGGAATATAATTCTATACCTAAACCCATACACCCCTTTGTTGTTCGATATGCAAGATTGTATCTCAAGATTAAATGTTTACTAGATTGAATCTCACAAGTTAATCTTACATGGACAGTCGTGAAATAATTAGTCATAGCCAACCCCCTCCAACTAAATTAGTCTCACAACTTAATCCTAAATTATATCTTGGTACTCCCTCCATCCCATGTTAAATTTAATTAGAATTTTAAGTATAATGAGACATCACTTAATAAAAGAGCTCTTAACTTAAACTATAAATAGTGTAAGGAATTTGTGACGAGCTGAAAAGCAACAGTGCAAATAACATGGGACAGAGGGAGTATATTTTATATAGGGAATCAAACACAACCAAGGTGTATTACTAGTATAATTTCACCCCGTTCAGTTATGTCTCACTTATTACTAACCTAGTACTAGTAAATTTTTTAGGATAATATACACCACGAACAAGAAAGAACACAACCAAAGTGTATTATAGTATAATTTCACCCCGTTCCGTTATGTCTCACTTATTACTAACCTAGTACTAGTAAATTTTTTAGGATAATATACACCACAAAAAAGAAAAAACATACAATATCATTTACATGGCATATATGCTTCTGAAAAAAATATTTCGACTGGTTTCTTATAGATATGATTACTAGGTTAAATTTGATATTCTACTATACAATATTACTGATTTACTACTGGTCTTATTAATAAATTATTATAAACATATTTCAACAGAGCAAGAGACATGCTGCCGGCCATTAGCATGTATGCAGTCAATCAATCAATCCATCATTGCCAAAATATCAACATAGTAATCTGCACTGGGCTTCTTCAACCTTCACGAGCAACTATGAAACTTAAACAGGTGTGTGTGTGTGTGTGAGAGAGAGAGAGATCAGGCATTTTTCATCTTATAACAGAGTCACAGATGTTGAAGCAAAATTGATACAGTAGGAACAGAGCCAAAAATGTGGCCCTGGTCAGGTGAGGACAACAGTTGAACCCGTAGCACGTCCTAAGCATACGTACCCCAACAACTACATTCAAACCTGTCCACGGAATCTCCAGCAACAAAGTTGCAGCAATTAAAACTTGAAATCCTTCTTCTTTGATTGTTTCTCCTTCTCCTGCATCTTTCGCTTCCGCTTGTTCGCATTCTGCAACAATCTCAAAAAATGTCACATCTTCCTTAACATTACACAATAACTGAACTTATTAATAATGGCATCATTCACTGTGTGTACCTCAGCGACCATATCACTGAAATCCTCCTTCTGTGTACGCAACTTCTCTTCTTCTCTGGCTTCCTCATACCTAGGAAAGACGAGGCAGTACAGGAGTAGAGGTTATCTTACATGCGATAAAAAGGGAAAAAATATAAATGTCTGCTACGTACTTGGCTTGTAAAACGTTCTCCATCCCATCCAACTCCTCTGGTGCTAGTGTGACATCCACCTTATCTGATTTCTGACCTTTTAGCAAATCAACCTGACATGATGAAGAATGTAAAAGAGATGTGAGAAGGGAAGTCATATTGACACAATAAATTCAATTTAGTGTTTAATCCAAATAACATCTGAAATGTTCCTTCTCTATGTCAAGCTAACATGATACAATAGTATACCTCACCAGCCAACCACAAGAAAGATACATAAAATGACTTCAAGATTCATAAAAAGTTAAACTTCAATTTCAATATGTACATACATGTCCTTTATATGTATAGGACAAGATGAAAACTACTTACCCTCTTTGCACCAGTTTTGTCCTGTGTTCCAGTGTTAATGACATACCTGTATCAAACATAATTGAAAACAAAAAATTAGAATTCAGAATGGAACAAAATATCTAAAATGTGAAGTTTGTGATGTTGACATACGTGTGGCCAGGTGCAAGCAGCGTTCCTGGTGCAATCTTCTCTTCTTTTTCTTCAAGCACCTTCACACAAAACAAAAGAACAAGTTAATACAACTAGAAACGTTGAAATAAAAAATGGTAACAATTCCATAAAGAAAAAAAAAAGAAAAAAATAATTACTTGGTAGAGAGGCCTATCAGGTTCCTTCCTCTGCTGTTTCCGAAGATCAATAACGTCAGGGGTTTCAACGCCAGTAGGAGTGCTGTAACCATCCACCAGATAATCAGTTAGAGCAACTCACAAAGATATATACACCAGTCCCTAGTGTATAGTACTATCAAAAATATCAACGTAAAAGAGCATAGCATGTCTTTAACCTTGAAAGGCTGTCAACAGACTGAATGCCATCTTCAAGTTCCTCTTCTGCCATCTGTTCCTCCTCTTCTTCTTCCTCTTCCTCTTCCTCTTCTTCCTCTTCCTCCTCCTCCTCCAAGTCACCCCAGTGCTTACTCTTATCAATAGGTTCTTCCTGAAAATCAGTGGGTATAAATGACATGGAGGTAAATTTATAATAAAATGCATCCCTTATAAAGTGGGAAGCATTTCATGAAAACAGTTATAATGTGGAGTACTATGTAACTTTACCTCATAATTGGGCTGATCTTGGTGCACAAAGCCGAAAACATCTCCATAGAGGGGGCGCCCATACTAGTTCATAAAAAAACATATACAAATCTATGAGGGAGAGTCATCGATGACACTCAAGGTATCATACCTCAAATTCCTTCCCCTCATAATACAAGTCACCGTGATATGTTAATTTCGGCTTAGTCTGATGTTTGAAGAAGGCATCATGAAGAACCTACACACGTTTAAACAGGAAGTTGACTGTCAAGAAAGGTGATGCAAAGCCATAAAAAGAAAATCTAGCAAATGAAACAATCCATACATGATACACCCTCCAATATGTGCAATTAGAACCAGATATGTAGGAACAAAAACTTAGGATACTTAAATACCTGATAATCAATGTCCATCTTTCCCATTTTAGGCTGCATTCTCTCGCGTTGCTTTTGTTTTAACTTCTTGCTATCCTCCTTTTCAATGTAAGCCTGTCAAATATGATGCAGTGGAGATTAGATAAGAATCATACAAAATCATCATTAATCATTTAAATATGTCATAAGAGTTGCACAATTAAAGATATTAACGAGGATGATATGCATAAGAACAGAAGGGAAACAAGTCTCACTTGTCTAATTTTCTCAATTCCTGTGGCAGCAATGAAATCAGGAAGTTGAAAAGGCTGCTTTTCAATACCTCTCTTTCCCTGAAAAGCAGTCATCAAAGAAGTTGTGAACTAGTTGATACAAATAAAACCAAAAAAGAATCCCCAGTAAATTCCTAGCATAGTGATATCCAGAATTTAAATTTTATTTCTGATAAGGTTGTTTTTTAAGGGCACATTAGGAAGGGTTATGGTATGGCCAACACCCAACCCAAGCTAGCCAGTATGATAAACATATTTCATACAAGGTTTCCCCTGCAAACACCTACATGCCAAGGCTCCACAAGTTCCACTGCAGCTCCCCTGCAAGAATGGTATATACATATAAGACAAATTTCATTGGCTTATCGCCCATCACAGTCTCCCCTAACCCCCATTAATTAATTGAACCAGCCATAATGCCTCTGATAAATATGTTACATGACATCTAACAATGAAAGCAGTACTCATTACTTATTAGTAAAGAAAGGCATACTTATCCCACCATGCAACTCAGATATAACGATTCACCTGTAAAAACTTCCTTTTCTGGCACCAGTGTCGTGGCACTGCAACAGTGTTTCGGTACGACTTTAAATACACCAACAGTTTTGGATCTGATGAAGTTGCATCCCATACCTAGAATGAAAGAAAAGTAAGTGTTTGAATTACTAGTTGTTGTGCAGTTGTTACGACTTCAAATATTCCAAAGTGGACTCAAAAGCAGTTGTTGTTCAGCACCCTAACACATAATCTAATCCTAGAAAAAGCAGGAATGCACCAATCCTTTAAGAACTTCCCTCTTTGTTCAAAACTATCAGGTGAGTAACTTCTCCTGAGATGGCTCAGTTATTCTCAGGCAAGGGGAATTTGAGAAAATCCATTAAGACCGACCGAAATAAACCCTCTTAACAAGAATATCATATATGTTGCATCGACAGACATGAAGGACTGTGTGATACATAATGCCAACATAATAATACTGGTCTTGAATTGGGAAAGGTGGGGCATAATGTGACATAATCCTTATTAACTTTATATAAGACAGCCTATGATCATGCATTTAAAGAGTTGATGTATGAAAAAATAGACAACGACAAAAGTAGTTCTCCATCATCATTTGAATTAGCAACAATGTTGGGTAAAGTTCACAGTAAGTACTAAGTAGCAGTTCCACTTCAACAACAAGCTGGTGTCATAGACGTGATGCAGAAATAATGATATTTTCAGACTACAGAGCATAGTTATAAGTTCATTATCAACACGTAACAACTCTCATAAAACTAGCATATCAAAGCTTGCATCATAAAACGAGCATGTCAAGGCTGGTATGAAGGAAGAAATAGGTGGAAGCAAGATCAAAACAGTTTAACAAAATACATTTAAAAAATTCAGTTTCGACCTCAACAACATCCGGTCTTGTACAAATCTGCTTCAATTCAGCAATCTTCATTCGGCGTTGAAGCTGCAAGAGAACAAGATTACATAAGCATTATAAGGTTGCTGTGATGGATAAGATCAAACACCAAAACCATGTCTCTTAGAGGAGAACCTTTTTCTTTTTATTAGAGATTCCCTTTTCTTTTTGCTGAGTATCCTGTTCTTCTTCTTCTGAATCTGAGTCTGCCTTTTTCTTTAACGTTGTATCAGGGGCAGTCTCATCAATTTTATCATTCTCCTGAAGAAACAAGAATGGAAGTACAGATCAGGCATATGCTCCAACAAAAACAAATTAGCAACAAGAAAGGGGCAACATAACAAAGGAACAAAATTTGATATCAAATGAACCATATTCTTACCTCCGCAATCGCATTGTCCAAGAAATTAAATTTCTGAAAAATCTTCCTGAATTCATCATCAACGCCATCCAATTCAGCTTTTTCTGGTACATATTCAACTTCTACTAGTTCCAAATCCTGATGATTACACAAGAACGAGGAAACGGAGGTTAGGTCTATTTTAATGAGCTAAGAATCCGCTACAATGCTAATATCAGAAACCCTGCCGCTACTTAATTCATATAATTGTCAACCATCCAATACTAACACATTGAAACTAAAAATGCTCTATGGCAATAGAATTGCTCAAGTGAGGGCAAATAATGGAGAAGATACTAAAGTGCAACAAGTTGAAGAAACACTTCCATTACTAGTAACAGTTGCACATTCCAAAGTTATATAAATAAAGCCGCGTGAACCACTAGTCACGAACTGGCCAGCTTCCACATATTCCATATCTAGGACACCCGGTCTTTACTTTGAGATCCTACGGAAACAAGCTATGAACTACAACTTTTTTCTCACTTTGCACGAGTATGAATCATTCATTAGTCATTACTATATGCATCATTCGCTTAGCATTTGCAACAGCATCAAGTGATTTTTTCAAAACAGTAGCACATTATATAGGATTCAACGGTCCAAACAGTTCCATTCATATAGCTTCAGCATACCAAAACCTAAACTATGCAGATGTAAAACCAAACCGACGAACACTCTCCATTTCTACACCAGCTAACCATCATTTCCCCTAACTCGAGCCCTTCTAAACACACCGCTCGATAAACTTGAGTACCTTTAGAGGATCGGAGTTCTCTTTAGAACTGTCATGCGCTACGCCGTCAGTGTCGCTTTCATCTCCGTTAGCGACGCTGTGTTTGTTCTTCTTCTGCTTCCGCCTCCTCCTGCGCCTCTCGGTTTCCCGTGACTTCTTCGCGGCGGCGTTAGGGTTCTGTGATTTGAGATCGCCTTTGTGCACCGTCAGAGATTCTGCGACACCGTTCGCAACTTCCACCGGCATTTTGAACTTTGCAAAATCTGAATCAACCCTAATTTAATCCCCCTTTCGTATCTAGATTTAATTTGTCGGAATCGGAAGCGGCTTCAAATCTCTGTGATTTTCCGTCGACCGTTTCAGATAACTGTTGGGCATTTTTCAATTTCTGTGAAATGTTTACTTGGGCTACAAATGGGCCTACTCCATGTTAGTGGACATCTTATTGGGCCAAGCAATTCAACCATTTTTATAAGTAATTTTCTGTTTTATTTTTAATTTTGATTTAAAAATTGTTGCACGTGATCATATTCTTGGAACTTGGCTATGAATAAATTCATGAGCTTGATTCATTGGGTATGTGGATTAGTGATTGTTTTATGGAATTTTTTGATGTTCATTTGTGTTTAATATATTATTTGTTGGATCTTATATTGTACTCCATCTGTTTTATAATAATGAAAGCGTTTCTTTTCGGCACGAAAATTAAAAAAGTTGTATTAGGTGAGTTAAGTAATATGGAAAATGAAAAAGGTAGAGAGATGAAGAAAGAATAAAGTAACAGAAAGTAAAGTAGGTGCGGAAAAATGTATTGACATTTAATAAGAAGAGAAATGACTCTATTACTATGGAACGTACTAAAATGGCAAAATGACTCTATTACTATGAAATGGAGGGAGTACTACTTATTATTCCAAAATAAGTGTCCTTGTAAATTTTTGCCTGACTTGCAATTCTTCTCAATCTTTGGTCAAAGTAAGCAAAAATTAGAACTATCTTTTGAGTCAAAATTCTACTCCGTTCCTCTACAAAATATTGTGTAAGTTAGATTTGGCACGAATTTTAAGAAATGTGAAAAAAAAAAGTGAGTAGAAAAAAATTAGTGGAATGTAGGTGTCACATTTATATATTGTTTTTATAACAGAAATATGAGTGTAATTCAATTAGTTGAAAGAAGGGTCCATTTACCAAAAATGGTAAAAAAGCAAAGTGAAAAACATTTCGTGGAAGGACCGAAATGACAAAACTGGACAATACTTCACGGACGGAGGAAGTATTTCATTTTTAACATAGTGTAACATGTTAGAGCCATGGAGATGATAACATATGCTAAATTAGTAGTGCTCCCTCTGTCTATTATTTAAAGAGCTATTTTAACTCAGTACAAATTTTAGAAATTTTGTTTGATTTGTAAAGTGAATAGAAAAAGTTAATGAACTATAATTCCAATTTTTAGTAGTACTATTAATTTTATAATGGAATATGAATAATAGTATAATATGGGTCCGTATACGAATAGTGGCAAAAATAAATGATTGCTTAAATCATGGGCATCTCAAAATAACAAATTAAATATTTAAATTATGGTTGAAATAAATCTTTAAATTGTGATCAGGTGGAATATTACTTTAATCAGAATTCTACGAGAAAAAAAAATATACAAAAGCACGAAAGTCATACATTTTGATCTAAAAACAAAAACAAAAAGTTAGGAAGAACCCTATTAGCTGAAAACCAACTTTCCAGTATTATTTTTATAAAACAAGTGCAGAAACGGAAGCGTGACTCCTAATGGGAAACGGATGGAGTACTACAAAACTCGTACAATGCATGTCTTTATTGTTAGAATAAAAGAAAATAAATTGAGTAATCGTTTCCAAAACCACATTTTGGGTCAAAAATACAAATCACAAATTAAGACAAGCTTTTTACCATTCTGTTTTGATTTTGTGATTTTTCCACATTTTGGGTCAAAAATACAAATCACAAATATAAATATTAAAGTGTAAACATATTTCTGTTTTGATTTTGTGATTTTTTTGTCAGTTTGTCACTTTGTTGTAAGTACCCAAATTCTTTTGCAGATTAATTGGTTCAACGGGCAGAGATAGATTAATTGGTCAAGCTCTTTTTGATGCATGTGTTCCAAAGAAGATAGAAGGTTGGAATATCAAATTCTTCGGCTCCTTAAAAGTAGAGTTGTTTGCTTAATTCATAGGAGGTCACCCGTTCGTGGAATCAAGCATAGATTAAGATTATGAAGGATCTTCCAGAAAGGATTCTTGACTTGGAACTGGCAGCAACGGAGCTAGTGGGGGTTGGGCGGTGCCGTACCATGGCGAAGCGAGGTTGGGTTGGGTAGAAAAGAATTAGATCAAGCATGGAGCAAAAATGAAGCTTTGGGGAGTTTCAACCATTTTGGATAAATCATACAGCTTCAAAATTAGTGTTTATATATCATTCTCTCTTGGTGGCGATAAAGATAAAGAAAGTGAGCAATCGATCGTGATGGCGGCAACTTTATTGGATAGTGATGATTAATATCTAGCGATGCTAGGATTGCTATTATGTTGAAATGTGCACGAGGTGAGTCTCGTTTGATAATGTCCTCAAGAGGAGCTCGAACAAGGTGCGAAAACCGACGGTTTTGAACCAGCACCGGAACCTGAACCGCCTAGGACCCTGCCAGACCGGTACAGGTTCATGAAAATGTTGAACCGTGAATCACCGGTTCCGGTTGTGTTGGGATTGAATAAAAGGAAGCATATCCCTCCTCCGTTTCTATAATCTCCACCCACTTATGGCGGTATCTTTGTCAATATTGGAATTGAACAAATGAAAACAATGCCCTTAGTGGTCTTAAGGGCCAAATGGTAAAAAATGGATCATTATCTGCCACGAAGAACATAGAGATAAAACTAATAAAAAGATCTACAAAAGGGTTCGACGTTGACAACAAACTGACAAAAATACATTTACACCCTTATTAGCCTCAAGGGCATAATAGTAAAAAGTATGTCTTAATTTGTAATTTTCGGGTCCAAAATGTGATTTTCGAAACAATCACATTTGATTAAAAAATATAAATATTATATGACCCAATTTTTTTATTATTGAATATTTGATAACAAATTCAAACTTTATAAATTTTATAAGTAATTATCAAAATTATTGGACACACCAAAGTTCATTATTTTGAATCTTGAAAAAATTGTCGTAGACTAAATTATTAAATTTATCTTGCGTCCATAGTGTTCTCTATTTCATTTTCTCTTTTCATTTTTTTCCTATTCCTATCAGAATCATATTTATCTTTCCTTTTTTTTCTATTCCTATCAGAATCATCATTTTGTAGTAATATATCTTTGATTCTTGAGCTCTGCTACTTCAATGGCGGATAATCTGCCAAATGAAGTCTTGCAGTCCTCGTTGACTTAACGTGATGCAGCTCAATCGGCGATTGTATCCAAGACTTGTTACCATGTATGGGCCAGTCGCGCGAAGCTCGATTTCAATGATGTTGATCACGGTGAATTTTTGGGTTGTTGTTGCGACCAGGACGACAGAGGTATGAATTGTATGCATACAAGGTTGAATCATTTCGCCTATGGAGCCAGAATATAGAACAACACGAATTAGCAACAAATTTTTTAAAATCTTGTCATCTCATAGTGTGACACATAGAAGTACAAATTTGGTGTTCTACTGAATTTTTACTTGATGCAATCAATTTGATGTCGATGTGCAATTCTTCTGAGATCTCTGTTTTCTATTCAAAACTCATACTATTTCTTCCTTAATATAGTGTTACATGTTAGAGCCATGAAGATGAAATAACATATTTTTAGCTAAATTAGTATTTCCCCATGTGCCTTGATTCTTATCCAGATAGCAATTTGCTTTCTTGATATCAACTCCACCTTTTTTTTTGCGTCCTTCGTGTTCTTCTCATATTCTTTCAGATGCAGAAAGCTGATTTCCTTCCTGCGATCGGCGACCGCCAGCTCTCTTGCTCCCTTCTAACTTTGCGCACGACTTTGCCATGCAACCTTTTTTTTTTGTTGCAACCTAATTAATTTCACATATAATATGTTTATACATATTTGGAATGCATGTCTTTTGTTAGAATAAAAGAAAATAAATTTGATTTTTGCATTAGAAATATTTAATCCCTCCATTCCCAAATATTGTAGAACTTTGATCCGGCATAGGCTTTAAGACATGTAATGAAAAATGAGTTGAAAAAGTTAGTGGAAGGTTCTTTGATATATTAGTTTTATAATAAAATGTGAGTAGGAATGGGTTAGTGAAATATGAGATCCACTACAAAGAAAAAATGGTAAAAAGTGAAAGGGGACAAGTTTTGTAGGACAGACGGAAATAGAAAAATGGGACAAACTTTTAGGAACGGAGGGAGTAATATTTATAATAGAATATCTATATACTTTATAATAGAATTATCTAGATAATGGATCACTAATTATCTAGATATATTTAATAAAATATTTAGATTTCTATAGAGAAAAATATGTGGATTGTAAAAAGAAAACAATAACATTTGATTAAAAAATATGAATATTATATTATACTTGGTTGACCCAAATTTTTTATCAAAAAGTAATTAAATAACAATTTTAAACTTCATAAATTTCTATCTAATTTTCAAAAATATTGGAGGGGTTCATAATTTTGATGAGAATTTAATGCACATTTATCTCCGTCATCCAGTTCTCTATTTCATTTTCTCTTTCAGGACAGATTTACCAAACAAGACATGGCTATTCATCTGCAATAACAACATTCATTGCAAAGTCAAAATATTGACTCATATTTTTATCGTTATTATTCAGACAGAGATTTAATTTTGCCACCACTTCCCTATATTCGTTGCTCCTTCGTTTTTCATCGGATGTTGATGTTCATCTAACAATGAACCCGAAATTATAGAAATAGAAAAAGATTAAATTTTTCTCCCCCCCATTCCATAAAAATAGAGGGAGATATGAGTCTCCAAGAAAATGGGAGGGGGGCTTTGAGAAAGTACAGAAGCATGAATTCGGATGTGAGTCAGGACGAGGATGTTTGTGTATCATATCCATTTGAAGAAAATGGGATTATCAGGAATAGGAGCAGCAGCAACTATGTCATGGCGTGCTCCATCTTCGCCTCTCTCAATTCTGTGCTTCTTGGCTACGGTTGGTGCATTGCTTCTTTTTTAACCATCAATCATAATTCATCATCTCAACTTTTTGCTCCATTTTGTAAATTGAGTTTATCTGCATATTTTTTCATACTTTGTGATGAAATCTAAGTAGGATAGTTGGGAATTTGCAGATGTGGGGGTAATGAGTGGAGCCATTTTGTTCATTCAAGAGGATTTAAAGATTAGTGAAGTTGAAGAAGAAGTGTTTGTTGGAATCCTAAGCATCATATCTCTGCTAGGGAGTCTAGCAGGGGGGAAAACCTCGGATGCTATTGGGCGAAAATGGACGATCGCGTTTGCAGCCATGGTGTTCCAATTGGGTGCCGGCATCATGGCTCTTGCTTCGTCTTTCACAGTGTTGATCATGGGGAGGCTCCTAGCAGGAATAGGGATGGGGTTTGGAGTCATGATCACACCTGTTTACATTGCTGAAATAGCCCCTACTGTCTCCAGAGGATCCCTCACTTCCTTCCCCGAAATCTTCATCAATCTAGGCATCCTCCTTGGCTACATCTCGAACTATGCCTTTTCTGGACTACCTGCACATATAAACTGGAGGATCATGCTTGCTGTGGGGATTCTCCCTTCTATCTTCATTGGTGGCGCGTTGTTTGTCATCCCTGAGTCACCGAGGTGGCTGGTCATGCAGAACCGGATTGATGAGGCACGGAGCGTGCTGTTTAGGACGAACGAGAATGCTGGTGAAGTTGAGGGGAAGCTGGCTGAGATACAGGAAGCTGCAAGGTTCATGATCAAGGACAGGTCCGAGGATAAGGCTGTGTGGCGTGAGATGCTGAATCCTACACCGGGGGTCAGGCGGATGCTGATCACCGGCTGTGGGATTCAGATGTTCCAGCAGATGACGGGGATTGATGCAACGGTATACTACAGCCCCACCATCTTCAAGCATGCTGGGATTCGAGGAAACACTCAGCTTCTGGCTGCAACTGTTGCTGTTGGCTTCACAAAGACGATATTCATCTTGATCGCGATACTTCTCATCGACAAAGCTGGTAGGAAGCCACTGCTCTACGTGAGCACCATCGGGATGACTGTTTGTTTGTTCACGTTAGGCCTAACGCTCTCGACTATGGGCAACAGCATGTTTGGGATTTCTCTGGCTATTTTGTGTGTGTGTGGGAATGTTGCTTTCTTCTCTGTTGGGATTGGCCCTATATGTTGGGTCGTGTCATCGGAGATCTTCCCCTTGAAGCTCCGGGCTCAGGCATCCGCCATTGGCTCCGTGGGGAGCAGAGTGAGCAGCGGCATCATTGCAATGTCATTCCTCTCAGTCAACCATGCTATAACAGTTGGAGGCACATTTTTGGTGTTTGCAGCGATTTCAGCTCTTTCTGTTGCGTTTGTCTACAAGTACGTCCCAGAAACGAAGGGCAAATCGCTCGAGCAGATCGAGTTGCTCTTCCAAAACGACAGTTATTGGGAAGATGGTGAAGTAGAGCTCCAAGATGTGCAGCATCTTATTCAAAGAGAGTGATAACAAAACCAAATTTGCTTTATGCAAAACCAAGTAAAGTGAATGTTGGCTCATATATATAAGATTTTGTCATTTTCTTTATGTATTTAAAGTCTAATAACCGCCAATTTTTGTCTGAATCATCATATTTCAATTACTTAACCACTCTTTCAAGAGATTTTTCTGAACAAAAGAATGCTCATTTGATGTTCCAACTGAGTCTGTGTGCAAGAACTTGCATGACTAACCTACCATCACTCCTCACTTTCACATGGTACAAACTACAAAGCCAGTTGTCCCGCCATTCAACTGTGATGCAATGCATGTTTTCTCTGTGGTAGTTTTGTTTTGTATTCATCTGCAGGAACTGTACATACACATAAAATAAGAACCAGTAGCTACATTTGATCTAAAAACTTGTAAAAACAGAACAATTATTCATAAACATGATGAATTGGTGAAAAGACAAGAAATATATATTCATTCAAAGACAGAAGAATTTGTGACAACTCTGGAACTGAACATCAAGTCTTGAATGATGCTTCCTTTCTCAACCTCAAACTGCCTGCTCTGTTTATTCCAGAGATGAACAGCAAAGCTCTCGCTCCGAATCTGCCTGAGCTTCGCAGCCATCCACTTCGAATGCCTCAAACTCTTTGGCCCTTCAAAAAGGCCACCAATCCTGTTCCAACGCACGGGATAGAACGCCAAGGGTGGCAACACAGTGAGATCGAACCCGGGCCTCCCACTCACCCTCGCAACCACTCTCGACACCAAGTAAGGCCCATTGTGGCCCCATCTGTTCCCATCAAACGTGCGCGCGAACTCCTCCATGAACTCACGCACCACAGGATGCCCCTTGTCGAAGACCATCACCGCGTTGTTCAGCCTGCTCCAGTTGCCCGTAGCAAGATCAATACTCTGAGCTCCAATCACATTCCTCAGCTCCCCAAAACTCTTCAACACCAACACATCCGTGTCAAGATAAATCCCACCAAACCTATACAGAAGGCCTATTCTCAGCAAATTTGACAAATTCTGGCCTAGAGAGATCTCTCCCGGATTCACATCCCCACGCTTCAGCCGGTTGTACCACGCGGCTGCTGCAGTGCTCCTCAGCAGATAACTGAAGTCTGGTGTCATTGCAGCAACCTTGAATCCCATGTCTGAAAAGGGCCTCAAAATCAACCTCCCTTGCCGCGAATCCAACGAGGTCGACGCGATGATCAAGCAGCCGTTGGGGTGTGTTTTGAACACGCTTTCAACACACAGCAGCTCCCTATCCCCGAAAGACTCGACCGAGGAGATCCAAGTCATGAAGAAGCGAAACTTACACGAATTCCGTTTGAAAAACTTGATCACTTTCAATTCAAACCGCTTCTTCACAGCTTCGTACCGGAGAATCTTGGCGACATTGTCGTCGAATTTCCTTATTTTCGGGCGATGCAACGCAGGCCGTTTCGTCGAAACCACCATGTTTTGATTATTACTTTGCAGGAGAGGCAAAACGGTGGTGAAGTTTTCGGTTGAAGGGACAACGGGAACATATTCCGGCAAAAAACTGGCCGGCTCGGGCGGAGTTTTCCCCGGGAAAGGGAAGCTGATGCAGAATATGGCGGCGCCGTTGTAGGCTAAGGGGCAGAGGAAAAGGAGAGAGAGACAAGCACAGAATGATATCTTGCCTCTTTGCCAAATCAGAAGGAGCTGAGACATGATAGTAGGAATATTGTCCATCTCTCTAATCAAGAATCATTTCATTAGTTTTCACTTTTCATGCGACGTAGTATCAATATGTGTGGACTTATTGAAGACAGAATTTTCCAGAGAAGAAGCTGTTTGTGTTTATTGCGCCTACTCTATATATTTAATTCGGTGATGGCGATGGGAATAGGCATCATGCAATTCTAGTCGAATATTGAATTCCTTCTTCACACCTTCCTGTTTCTCTTCTATTCTATCAAATTTCGTGGAATCGTATTTTTGATCTTCAATGATCATCAAAATAAACAAGGATTTGTGTTGTGATGGAATCTCTAGTTTGATCGATGAGTCGAATGGAATGATATAAGTTACTAGAAGCGTTGGAAGTAGGAATTAAGATCACGATTTGAATATCCATTCGTATTAGGAATTAATCGCTATAAATCTACGTTATGTGTTATTTTTGGATGGATATCCTAGTCCTACCTTATCATATTGATGATTTACTGATTATTACTACTAACAATTCAACGTGCGGGAATCATACAAATTCTTAAATGCATCGGTATTACTAATATTGAAATGGAAGGAGAAGCAATAATTTTATCGTACTAATAGTCATTGACAAACCAGGGGTGTCTCTATTTGAAGAAGAGATTCTTGGATTGAATGGACACCCTGCCTAATTTCTGTTATTTTAGTGACCTTCGTGCAATAACACTACTGTATAATCAAATGTTTTTGTTTTCGTTAGCGACGAATTGCCAACCACGTAAAATAAATCAATAAAACATTTTGCCAGCTAATTGGTCGACAAAAATAGTGGTCTTATTTATATCGGTCTTATTTGAATCATAGTAGTATGACATTTCAGTGCACGAATCCAAAAGATTTTATTGTTAAGCCGGACAAAAACTGGATTAATTTAATTCTAAAAATACTGGAAGTCTGGGAAACAAACCAAAATTATCCATAGTTTTATGTGGGGAAAGGAAGGAGTGCTGAAATTGGATTCTAGAGTCCTAGACCTCTCTATTAAAAACCTGCAATTTATAAACTTAAGAAATGAGTAGCTAATTACTACTACATACTCTTAATTTTATCATTCAATGCTATTTGTTTAGTAGGAGATGATCCACTGTAAAATCTTTTTAAAATGAGAATAAAAATATATCAACTCATAAATACATTAATAGCAGTAGGCTCAATGTCTCACTTAAAATCTCATTTTCACATAGTTAACAAAGAGAGCCATTGGCTTGTTTAGTATGGCTATAAATGCAAATAAAAATGGAAAAGATTAAACTTTAAGAGAAAATTACAACTTTCATTGGCTAACCTCAACCCAGCCCAACCAAGCTTGCTAATAATACTCAGATGACCAAATCCATGGATGGTTCTAGGTCGAGCCAAACAAGACACACACTAGACTCGAGCCTACCCTGTGGTGGGCTCACTCAAGCCTATACTAGATCAAACACCTAGGACAGGCCGAGTTCGATAATATCACAAGCTTGGCCAGGTGGTCGAGACTCAAGCCTACCTTGTGGTGGGCACACACAAGCATAGACTAGCTCAGTCCAGTTGACAATTCTTCATACATGAATGACAACCATATGATTAATCAGCAAGAAGCTTTGCACTGGTAGGAAAAAGGCAAAGTAAAAGGAATGAAGGTATATTGAGCAACCATGTCTCCTTACAATCTATGTAAATTTGTGGCGCTAACAATCTGCTTTTCATCTAAGAAACAGTCTCATAATAATGCAGTCTAACCTGATAACTTATATCATGGTCAAAATTTGGCTTAAAATGTCCGAACAGAAAGCCGCTGAGCACATATCAAATTATCAATAGCCTACCCTAAAATGAATAGTAGGGAACAAGTAACAAGAGAACAACAATTTACCTAAGCTAGCGCAGGGCAAGGAAGGGTACCGAAAACAGCTTCTGAGCGTCTTAAATTAGGAAAACAAAGTTTATAGGTTTCATTTCTACCCAACAGTATGATGAAATAACCAGTTCAAGAGCGAGTACGACCCGAGAGAGAGGGGCAAAACAGACAACAAGGAGCTAAACCGCAGATTCAGAGCAGACCCCTCCGTCTCTTATAGTCGCTGACCGTCAAGGTGAGTGCGTGTCTCCTCCCATCATTATCAGGCACACTAACCCCCAGAGTAGCTTCGATCATCTGTTTTCTAGCCATATATCCAGCTTGGGCTCCCTGATGGCCACCAAATTTCTGAAGCACGCTTAGAGATATGGGCAATTCAAAGTTATGTAGCACGTACGATTCAGTCCCTTGATCAACTGGAGCACTTGTATCAACTAACTTGCCAGCATCAGCTGCTGCTTCGAGGGCCGCAGCAGTAGCTTCCATTCCCATCTCAGCAATTGCTGGACCACCTACTCCCACTCCATTATCACTACGCATATTAGCAACCACATCATCATTTGGCACACCAGCAGCTTCCCCTCCATTGCTGTTTGCCACATAATAATTCCTTGATCTAGTCCATCTTCTGGAAAAGGGATCATATCCAGCCTCTCCAGCTCTCAAGCCACTGCTAATTGACTTCAGCCCAGATGCATTTTTGAAATTCTCCACCCTGTTCTTCCTGTTCATTTCTGCCAGCTTAATTGCCTTTGAATCTTTCACTTGGACCTGGCGACTTGCCTCCAATTCTTTTAGCCTCGCCTTTATCCTATCCACCTCTATCTCATCATCGTTCTCCTTGGCTACTTCCAAAGATCTCCTGAGTCGATCTTTCTCCGCTGCAACATTTAGTGGCCTCCAAGTGGCTGATTTTTTCTCCTGCAACATCTGCTTTACAGTGGCTGCAGAGTAAATGAATGAATTTGTTTTCTGGATAGCGTCCTTCTTATCCAAAACGTCCTGTTTTGTAGGCATGTGACCACCACTGCGCTCAACCTCCCTAACCCACTGCTCAAACTCCTCTTTTTGAGGAGGAGAATCGGAAACCATTGCCATCTGCCACCTAGCAGCAGAGCTCTCGTTACCCCAAACCAAATTCAAGTACTTGTGTGTTGTCTTATTGTCAAACTTATACTGTTTATCAGGGTCTGTAGCATCAACATTCCGAACAACACAAAGCCTGTAGATAGGACCAGTCCTTGACTTTCCAATTCCAACACGCACGAAACATCCAACAATCAGTTCATCAAAGAAGGGCTCCATGAACCACTTTTCTAGTTTTGACCTGCGAATTGTGATTCCCCTGATGTCTTCAAATGTTGGCACCTTTGACTCCGATGAAATCTTGTCATCGTCACTATCATCCAATCCACCATCACCTGTTGAATCTCCCTCATCAGAGCGAGATCCACTCTCACTCCTGCTAGGGCTACTCAAGGTCGCAGCAGCTAAAGATCTTCTCTTCACAGGTGAGTAACGGCTGCCAGATCCTTTAACTGATTCTCTTCTTCGTTTGACCAATTCATCCAATGCACCTGCCCTTTCAGCCTTTGAGCGCATGCTGCGTGTAGGCGCTTTAGGGGGGCTTCCTTTTCTGTCTTGGCCTTTCCTTTTTTTCAGCTTCTCAGTCAAATCTCGATCGCTTCTCTTGGTTGCACGGGCTTCTAGTATCATTTCCCGTTCAAGCTCTGTAAGCTTTGATAGTTTTTCCCTATCATCTTCATCCTTGTATAAATCACTCCCAACTGAATCATTGTCACTGTCGCGATCACGATCATAATCATCTTCCTCATCACCTTGACTACTACGGTCATCATCCCTATCAACAGCTTCCAACCTCTTCTTTAGAGGCACCTGTGAACCCGATGGCTTTCTACTCGAATAAGCATGATCACCATCAGAATCATCATTTTTTGAGTCACTTCCGTCATCAGAATATGAGCCTTTCCGCCTCCGCCTTGATGGTGGAGACGAATGTCGGTTCCTCCCAGGAGTATTTGTTCTTCCTGCTGCCTCAAGGAGCAATTTCTCTAAGTCCGCCATTGAAACCTTACCACCTATCACGGGTAAAACAATCATTCAATAAACCATAGAACTTTCAAATTAGGAGCATGTAAATCTAAAACATATATATGCCCAAAAGAGCATTCCCTTGACCTGCTTGCTGGGTAGCAATTACCATAAACTTATCAAAAAAACTCAGACCCAATCACCCAAGCAAAACTGTTGAAAGTTTCACCACAAACAACATATTAGCAACAACATCTCTTCATTAAAGGAAGAATAGTTGGCTGAGGCGGAGCTAGTAGTGGTAGATCGGTGAGTTTCGCCGGAATTTTTTAGAATAATGAGGAATTAGAGAGATAAAGAAGGTCTCAGGTGAACAAATAGATTTAAATTTAACCTAATCCCAAAATCAATACGGCGAGTCCAATCATCTAGCTTTGTATTTTCGAGGTACTAAATTGCTAAAACAAGCACATCTCGACATCGAAGCGAACTAAAGTTTTAATGGCATAGATAAGCATGAACAAGCCCTAGATTTTTTTCCCATAAAACACTAATACATACCTCAAATAAATGGTATTTCTGATCGAAATCGTCGAAATAATAAATTCGTCGCACTGTTTTCACCCGTAACAATTCCTTTGAGGATAGGGCTATCTTCGGCGATGAAGCAGGCGCGGCAGAGTTAATTCAAAATATTTATATGAAGAAGAAGGTGGTCGTTAAAATCTGTACATTAATGCTAAATTTAGTTTCTGGTCCCTCGTTTATGAAGTCTTGCAATTTCGGCTCTTATTCTGGAAATATTAAAATTTTATGCTTGTTATGTAATTTCGAACTTTTTCTTCTTGCAAAAAAGTTGTGTTCTCAGCCAACCATAAGATTTGCTCTCATTTTCACCATATAAATCTTAGGACTATAATGTGTTTATAATGCATGGAATGAATTCACAACTATGGTTATTAAACTAGTGTGCGCGGTGCTGAGGCGAGCATAGATGTATATGTGCACAGCGTCGCCAGTCGTATGTAGTTTTGGTATGAATTAACCTAATTCAATAGATTTTTAGTACGTATAATTCATTAATTTGGTACGTGCTACTATATTTTAGTTCATTCGATTCCACTTCAATTCATTATTGTTAGCGGCAATATACGGAAGAGCAATCCATAAATATTGTTAGGTTTCTTATTTTGTAAGGTAGAAGATTGTGAATGGTGTTAAGTTGTAATTTGTTGAGGCTTGTTGTTTCCATGGCGTTTGAGTAGCAGTTTCATCCTCTTTTCTTTTATTCTTTTCCTTCTATTGTTTTATTTGTTTCCATTTGTTAAGTGAATTGTGGGAAAGAAATGTCACTTATTATCTCCAAAGTGTTCAGGCAACCTGGGTTTCTGTCCTCTTTTGATAACATGGCACTTATTTATTTTTTGGGTTGAAATTTCAAATAGCCATATTAGGAGATCCTCTCCCACATATTTAGACCAGTTGGGATCACCTAATACTTTCCCTACTTCATCTCCCAGGGGCGGACGCAGAAAAAAATCGTGTAGGGGCTGAACTATATACTCTTCCGTCGGCAAATAATTCTCTTATTTCCTTTTCACATATGTTCGCGCGTAATAGTCTCATTTACTTTTTTATTTTGATAAGTGAATTCCACATTCCACTAACTCGTCTCGATCATGATTTATTATAGTAATACACAAAATTATAACTCATATTCCACTACATTTTTTTATTCATTTTTTAATATAATCCTTAAAACTCGAATTAAGTCAAAATAAGACAATTAATAACGGACAACCATATAGTAGTATTTTTTTAGTAATAAATATGAAAAACTATACTCCCTCCGTCCCACGTTACTTGTGTCACTTCTAGAAAGGAGTATTGATTGTAGAACCACTTCGTCTGTCTGGCAAAAAAGACGGACAATTCATTATGTACCAAACCATAGGTATTTCGCTGCTTCATAAGAGTAAGCATCAAATTAATCAAAAATATCAAGAGCAAAGATATGTTTCTAAGAAAAATTTGGATGAAACTATTTTACCACATCAAAGAATAACCAAAAATAGAGACAAAAAGCATTTTAATTTACTTGTTCCGGAAAATGTTTTATCGTTTAAACGTCGTAGAAAAGTGAGAATTCTAATTTGTTTCAATTCAAAGAATATAAATTATATAGATAGAAATATAGTATTTTGGAATGAAACGAACGTAACAAACAGCAGCCAAGTTTCACATGAAAATAACCATCTTGATAGAGATAAAAATAAATTAATGAAATTAAAGCTCTTTCTTTGGCCTAATTATCGATTAGAAGATTTAGCTTGTATGAATCGTTATTGGTTTGATACCAATAATGGCAGTCGTTTCAGTATGTTAAGGATACATCTGTATCCGCGATTGAAATTTTGTGAATAATACATTTTTCTATATAGCCTAGATCCTATTTCTATATACCCTAGAATAGAAAATATAATTTCTAGGGTATATCAAAGTAAACACATATACAGACCATCCGCTTTTATTGTCTCACATCTCGTTCTAGTATCCAATATGAAATTACTTTGAATAATATCTCAATTAGATCTCGAAATGAATTAACAGAAACTTATGAATTTTAGGTCTAAATTCTTCCATGTGAAAATGTACCAATTGTTTTCTATTCCTATCTAAATAGAATTTCAAATTCGATTGATTGGTTTGAATTCAGAAAATTAGGAGTTTCTTACATTAAATTATTGTATATACCACATACAAATTAATAGCATTATTATTACTGATCGGTAAAATCCATATCTGTACAAGGAAAAAGGAGCATTTTTTTATGGTAAAAAATTCCGTAATTTCGATTATTTCTCAAAAAGAAAACGAAGAAAATAGAGGGTCTGTTGAATTTCAAGTATTCAGTTTCACCACTAAGATAAGGAGACTTACTTCACATTTGGAATTGCACAAAAAAGACTTTTCATCTCAGAGAGGTTTGCGCAAAATTTTGGGAAAACGTCAACGACTACTAGCCTATTTGTCAAAAAGAAGTAGAGGACGCTATAAAGAATTAATTGATGAGTTGGATATTCGAGAAATAAAAACACGTTAATTTGAAGCATGATACTTTTTGATGAGCTTAGTCATTTAAATGGGAATGAACTTCTTTTTACTTTCAGAAATGCATGGAAGACTGACTCGGTAAAAACTTATGATTACACCAATTCCAAGAAACGACCTTATGATAGTGAATATGGGGCCTCACCACCCATCAATGCATGGTGTTCTTCGACTGATCGTTACTCTCGACGGTGAAGATGTTATTGACTGTGAACCTATATTAGGTTATTTACATAGAGGAATGGAGAAAATTGCGGAAAATCGAACAATTATACAATATTTGCCTTATGTAACACGTTGGGATTATTTAGCTACCATGTTTACAGAAGCAATAACCGTAAATGGACCCGAACAGCTAGGCAATATTCAAGTACCTAAAAGGGCTAGCTATATTAGAGCTATTATATTAATATATGACCTATTTGAAGCTGCTACCGGTATGCGCATGATGCATAATTATTTTCGTATCGGAGGAGTTGCTGCTGATCTACCTTATGGCTGGGTAGATAAATGTTTGGATTTTTGCGATTATTTTTTAACTGGGGTTGCTGAATATCAAAAGCTTCTTAATTTTTATATAAAATAAATATTAAAAGTTATAAAAAATAAATATAAGTAGTATAATAGAATTGTAAGGAAATAAAAGGAGAAGAAAAGTAAAGAAAATAAAAAAGAATAAAAATTGATATTTACAATATAAACCCGCATAAACCTTAATCCACTTATGAATTATAGAATATATCATTAGTATTTAATTAATTATTTATACTACACTCACAATGGACGCTACTTTCAAGGAATAACATTATTATATCAAATATACATATATTAATTATTTTATAAGAGTAATTTAGTGGGTCATCTTCTTCCTCAAAATACCTGTAACAACAATTAATTTCCCAATTCACTTCTGCAAATTTTAATTCATAGATTCAACTTAGCGACTTCAGCCCCTTCTCAACATTAATTTCACGCAATTTAGTCTTCAATAACTTTGATTTAAGAAGGGCTAAAGACGGTTTTTTTTTTAAATTTCAAATGATTTTAGCAATAGGATGAAAGGGTAAATAAATTTTTGGGAAGGGCTTGAGCCCCTCCCTGGGCCTTACTGTGTCCGCCCCTGCCATCTCCTACTCTACCCCTCTCACAAATATAAAATATGATGGTGGGTCCATTACTTATATTTGTAAAGCATACCTATTTATACTGAAATAATTTGCAGTAGCAGTTGTGCAAAAGTTGTGCTCTCATCTCCCTGGACCATTCATTTATTTTATTCCAACCATAAGATTTGCTCTCATTCTCACCATATAAATCTTCGTTTAACACTTTTATAAAACTATAATGTGTTTTAATGCATGGTATGAATTCACAACTATGGTCTATGCATACTAAACTGGTGTGCGCGGTGCTGAGGCGAGCATGCCATAGATGCATGCGGCTATGTGCACAGTGTCACCGGTCGTATGCATAGTACGAATTGGCCAAATTCAATGGATTTTTAGTATGTATAATTTGGTATGTACTAATATTTTAATTCAGTCGATTCAACTCCTATTCATTATTGTTAGCGGCAATAAATCGGAGGAGCAATCCATAATTATTGTTGAGTTTCTTATTGTGATTATTTAACATTATCAATGGTGGAAAAAGCATGTGCGATTCGCAGTAGTTTGCTTAATGTCTGGTTTTAAATTAAGTCGAGCATGTTGCCTGCGTGATTTAAACCAGGTGCCAATGTAACTCGAATACCAATCTATTTGAAACTTTCATATTGAGATTCATAGGCTGGCCAAAAATAATAAAATAAGCAAGCAAGTTCTTTCAAGCATTGTATGGAAGAAATTGAACACAACTACACCCAAGTCAACGGGCTGAAGCTCCACACGGCGGAAATCGGAAGCCGCTCTTCGCCATCTGTGGTTTTCTTACACGGATTTCCGGATATATGGTACTCGTGGCGCCACCAGATGATCGCAGTCGCCAAGGGAGGTTTCAGAGCCATCGCACTCGATCACAGAGGATACGGGCTATCCGACCCGCCGCCCCGACCCGACCAAACCACATTCTCGGATCTCATTGCTGATCTGCTTGCTCTCCTTGATTCTCTCAACCTTTCCAAGGTAAGTCACACATTTTTCCAGAACTTTCAGATTTAAGTTTGAAATTTTCTAATTTCAACGCATTTTCATTTATTAGAGATGTTTGCTCTAGATTTCGTTGCTGGTAATGGTAAACGACTCATATTCCTTTGATCAATACGAAATACAAAAAAGGCATGAAGAGAAAGATATATACATAGAGATATTCTGTTGTTTTACAATTTAACAATTGCGGGTTAGATGCTTGACATGATGAATTGCAAATACAGTACATATCCTAATTGAGTTAAATCTATTCCATTGCACACAGGTTATTTTAGTTGGTAAAGATTTTGGATCACGGATTGTTTACTTATTCTCGCTTCTTCATCCTTCGAGAGTATCTGGATTTATCACATTAGGCGTGCCTTTTATTCCTCCAAGTCGTCCCTCAGCAGTGAAGCTCCATAGCGAAGGCTCCTATATCTCTCGATGGCAGGTGGTGCTCTTCATTCTTGACTTGTCCTTGTTTCAACAATCGAACGACCGGACATATAACCTTAATTTTCAGGAACGAGGAAGAGCTGAGGCTGATTTCAGCCGGTTTGACACTAGGACTGTGGTAAGAAATATATACATTCTTTTCTCGAGAAGTGAAGTGCCAACAGCTCTGGAGAATCAGGAGGTCATGGATATCGTAGACTCATCGGCTCCTTTACCACCCTGGTTCACTGAGCAAGACCTCGACGTATATGCTTCTCTGTATGAGAAATCCGGATTCCAAACTGCAATGCAAGTACCGTATAGGTAACGTGGAGGCTGGCACGAGTAGTACAAAGTAGCTAGCTCTCTATATTGATTGGAATTGTTTTGTGTAGGTCGTTAAATGAAGAGTTCGGCATTACAAATGTGAAGATTGAAGTTCCTGCATTGGTGATCATGGGAGGGAAGGACTACTCGTTGAATTTTCCTGGGATTGCGGAATACATAAAGAGTGGAGTGGCGAAGAGTTATGTGCCCATGTATGAAGCAACATTGTTGCCAGAGGGTTCCCATTTTATGCAGGAACAATTCCCTCACCAAGTTAGTCAGCTAATACTTGACTTTCTTTGCAATCACAGTTGATTTTGAGGTGAATGGTTGCATACATTTTCATTTTTTTTGCCTTTTATCCTACGGTTTATGTTTGATCTCGGCCCACTATTAATTTCATTAGGTAGCCTTCGATTGTCATAACTAATAATAATGAGACTATCCATCTAGGATTAAGTTGTGAGATTATTTTAGTTGGAGGGGGAGGGCTATGACTAATTATTATGAGACTATCCATCTAGGATTAAGTTAAGGGAGTCAATCTTATCAACCAAACATGATACATATTTAATCATGGGATTTAGTCTTACCAACCGAACATCCCATTAGTTTATAACTAGTGAAACCCACATTTTTGGTCTCTAAATTTTGTCAATATAAAATGTGACCCGTATTCCTAGAAAATATTTACCCGCGGCCTCTAAACATTGATGTAATATTGCTAGAATGACTTTTGTATTTGTTTAAATATTTTTAGCATTTCTCTTTCTTGACTCAAGGGCATTTTTGTACTTATACAACTACACTCTTCTGACTTCATCTTCTAACACTCCCTCTGTCCCAAGGTAGTTGAATTGTATTCCCTTTTTAATTTGTTCCAAGGTAGTTGAGTTATTTTCTTTTTTGATAAAAAAATTTATTCTCTCTCACTTTATTGTCTTTTCGCCTTTCTTACTTTATTTCTCTCTTACTTTTCTTTCCACTTTATTCTTTAACAAATCAATTTCTTGAATTCCGTGTCCAAAAGAAATACTTCAACTACCTTGGGGCGGAGGGAATATGTGTTAATTTTTATTAATATAATAATAAATTAATTAAGTAAAAAATTCAGATTCACTATAAGAAATATTTTAATTTCTAAAATATGATTTAAAATTTCTCCAAATATAATTATGTTTTATTTATTACAAATCTTGAATTAGTATGTAGTACTCCCTCCGTCCCAGAGAAGTTGGCACACTTTCCTTTTTAGTTTGTCCCACAAAAGATGTCACATTTCCCTTTTTGGAAAAAATTCTCTCACATGAATATAAAAATTATATTTTCTCTCCATTTAATCACTACTGAAACAAAACCCTCCTGCATGTGTAAAATCCTTGTACAGGCCATTTTCTAAAAAGTATATAGTGAAAGATGCACACTTCCTTCCGGGACGTTGAGGGAGTACATATTTGAGTTTCTTAAAGGCTGTAAATCTCAAAATATCATGTAATTTTACATTTTACATCTTATAAATATAAATAATATTTGTCATTATGTATTGCATTGATCACATGTCAATTTTCTCACAATCCGACGTTGAGCTAGCACGAAAACAGAATATTTAGGGTTAGGGTTGAGTATTTATAACTCAATTAGTACACACTCGATTAGCCCGCAACCCGAATAGGGTTGGCCCCAAATCCGCTAGACTGGCCTGATTAACAATCCTAACTAGGAGTATAAAATTATTGGTTCACCAGGCTTTTTTTTATTCTAAGATAAATAATTACATTTGTTATAATATATTATTACTATTTAATGAAAAATAATACTAATAGATACTCTCTTCGTCCTGCAATAGGAGTCACTCTTATTGTTGGCACGGGTTTTAAGAAATGTAAAGAATAATGGGTTGAAAAAGTTAGTAGAATATGTGACTCACTCTTTTATATTAGTTTTATAATGAAATGTGAGTGAAGTGTGACCTACTTAGTGGAATGTGAGACCTACTTAGCATTTATGGTAAAAATAAAATTATTTTAGGATGGATCAAAATGACAAAATGCGACTCTTATTATAGAATGAGGGAAGTAATTCTCTGCGGTTTGGTTGGATGGGTGGAAATAAACCAACAAAAATGCATAATAAATTAATAAGTCAGAAATAAATATCAAGAATAAAGAAAATAGAAGTTAATTAAATGGAGCATTGTAGAAATACTGTAATAGCATGGACTAGTACTAAACAGAATTTTGGCATGTTATCGCCCCTGCAACCAAAATCTGACGCATAATTTGCTACTTTCTCCGTCCTAAAATAAGTGACTACAAATTTTTCAGCATGGGATTTAAGGAAACGAGGTTTTGTTTGTAATTTGTAAAGTTGAAAGTGAATAAAGTAAGAGAGTTAATAAAATAGAGAGAAAAAGTAAGAAAGAGGATATCAAAAAAGAAAATGAGTTACTTATCTTGGGACGTCCCAAAAAAGAATATGAGTCACTTATGTTGGGACGGAGGAAGTATTTTTTTGAGTTATCCGATATTTGAAAATAAATTTACTCTATATTTTACTATATCATTATAATCATATTTTTACTATAAACTAGTATTATTACTCATGTTATGCACGGGACATAAGCTTTTCAAATAATAAAGGTCAATTATAAGGTAAGTAGATTAAAAAACAAGAATAAAGAGAATATAATTATGTTTGTAGTTAAGAATATGTGTTAATTACAATAAAGTATTCATAACACTAAAATAATTAAATATTATAAACAATAAAAAAAAGAAAATGTATTTCTAAACTCACTCTAAATGAAACATTTATTTTCCCAAAAAATTTTATATAATTTTAATTTCGATATAAATAGAGTAAAAAAAAATAGAACAATGACAAAGGGGAATGTCAATTAATGACCCAATAATATGAGTTATTAATATAACACATAAAAAAACAGATTCACCAAACAATCGATTTAAGGAGTAGCCGCCTCGTGTCAATTGCAAACACAATGCAATTTATAAATAGGGCTAGCATAACCTAAAAAAATACCTTTCCCCAAAAGAGCTCTTTTTATTTTATTGCTGCCCAATAGGAGTCCGGTTCATAATTACCATAAAGGTAAAACCCCCTTCCCCAATATTACTCACTATCTTTAAAACTAATATATATAAGGATAAAAAATCCTTTATCATTTTCTTAAAACCCCCTGAAAACAAATTAATTTTATTGGGGTAGGGGATTGCAGGCACCTTTTTGGTAGTCCTAAAAACATAGACTGCTTCATGAAGAATTAGGACAAAAGAAGATTAAATGGTACTCCCCTTTAAAACTTCATTCACTAACTAGTATACACAACCATAGGGCTTTCAAATTTAATATGCTAAACTTTTTTCTAAAATTGCATATACTTTGATTAAAATAATATCTTATAATACTTATCCGTCCAGAATAAGCGAATCATATTCCATTTGAAATGTCCAACTATAAGTGCGTCATTTTCTTTTTGAAAAAAAACATCTCTTACTTTATTCTCCATCTTTGCTTTTCTATTTTCCTCTCAAATACTTTCTTCTTATTTACTTTTATATATTCATTAAATTAAATTGCCTAAAGAAGTTCCACTTATCTTGGGCAAAGAACATCATATAAATCCACAATAAAGCCCTATTTTACTTTTATTTATAAATGGTAAGTAACACATTCTACAAACTTATTCAACTCAATATATAAGTGAGATTCATATTCTCTAATTCATTCAATCCACTTTTCTTTCCTTTTTTAAAATTCGTTTTATAACTAAATAGGAATACTATTCGGGATGAAGAAAATATGACTTTAGAAAAAAAAAATGAAAGAATATATGATTGTTGGTTCAAAATATTATTACTAATCTTGATTTTCAGAAATTGAGAATTTGATTAGTTTTAGAATTATGCCCATGTAATATCATATGTTATTATTCTCTCTTTTATGAAACATAATAAATTTATACTCTACGGTTCTGGGGTTTGGAATACTTTTTTTTTATAACAGATGGTAGGAATTAGATTTGTGTTAAAAAAATTTTTGCCAATGGAAAAATGAAGATTATACTTTTAATTATGGCTTCAAAATTTTTTTAAATTGCATGTTTAGATGCATAAAGGGATCACAAGAGGAGAACCGGCTGATTGAAAATAAGAGCATTAGGAATGAGGTGTTGGAATCATGCCCCAAGGTTTTGATCAATTATAATTCAAAAAGATATTTAATTTTGTGAAATTAAATGATATAGTGTCATTGAAAAGTAAATGCTTTTATACATTTTCTCAAACCCGATTACCAAACCCATTCCGGTGAGTGAAAAATAATAGATTGAAGTTGTGCAAAATTGCAAACTAATTTTTGAGCTATGAGAGAAGTTTAGATTAATTAAGAGATTAATTATATCACATTGGAAGTTACAACCTCAAGTATTTAATGAAAGATTTTATTCTAGTAATAATTCAGGGACTAAATCCCGGGGAACCACCGCCCCCCGCGGTTTTGGGTTTTGGTTTTTGGGCCCGGGGTGTGTGGCTCGGGGTTTGGGTTCGACCCTGGCGGTCTGCTTTTTGACCCCCCTTTTCCCTCGGGGACGTGAGATGACCCCTCGCGTAACGCCCGTAAAGGTTGGTGGTTCACCTTCTAAAATCAAACACTCTAAGCATTTTGCATCATAACTCCCCCCTCTTTTGCTTTTTTTTTTCCCCGGGGCTCTGTCTCTCCTCCTGGGGGTTTCGGAAACTCGATAGGGTGCTTTTCCCCGGGGGAACCGTTTTCTTTGGGGGAAAACGTCAAGGACACAGGTATATCTCGTCTTGTGGAAAGGGGCCTCCGGCTGGCATTTCCTACTTGAATCGAAAATAAATGAGGCGCCATTCGGGGCCCCCCTCGGCTCCCCCCATCTTCCTTTTAGGGGAGCCGTAACCCAACCCACCATGGCGGTCACGGGCCCCCCATCGGGTCCCTTGGGGGGCCCCCGGGCCCATTTCAATATTTTTCTAATTTATTAAATTTTTTATATTATAAATACCTCACAATCTTATTCATTTCACACACCATATCCTTTTTACTTACATTTTCTTATGAATTAAAAATTATCCCTTAATTGAGATAGAGGATAATGTTTTGGATTTTATATTTACAATGTAAAAGCTAATTATTTTTTAAATGGGCCCCCAAAATGGATGGGGGAACAACCAAGAAAATCGCAAATGATAGTAAAAAGAAATTTTCAAAAGAAAATCAATTCTTTTCCCCACTATCCTTTTTATTCATTTTTTTTCTTTAGTAGTCTATTAAAAATTTTTTACTCCACTTAATTGAGGAGAGGTGTAATAATTTGGATTTTATATTTTCAATATAAAAGCTAATCATTTTTCCCCCCGCCCGATTAAGAGTCACTTTTTAAAAAAAGTCCATCCCATTTAAAAGTCATTTTTAAATTTTAGATTGTTATACAATTTTCCCCCTTCTTCATCAAAATAACATAAAAGCAATTATCTATATTAAAATAAATAAAAACAAAATTCAAAAGTCGACCCACCTTCAACCAACTCCACTATCTCACTTCATTTATTACACTTTTTCCATCTCTTCATTTATTACACATTTGATTTTTTTAAAAAATAAAAATTTAAAATTTTTATCAAGATATTTAAATACCCCAACATGGATGGTTGAACGACCAAGGAAATTCAAAAGATAGTCATCACACTGCTGTTAACTATGTAGCAAGGGCCCCCAAAAGTTTTTAAATATGCTTTGAAAAATTAAATACAAAATTTTTAAAGAAAAAAAAAAAGAAACTATTTTTCCCCAAAAAAATAATATGTCACCCCAAAAAAAATTCCCCCTTATATTTTGACATGAGCGAACACATGTATAAAAAGGGGGGGACTAAACCCAAAAATTTATTTTCTAATCTATTTTCTTTGGTAAAATTTTTTAATTTAATCCAAGTTTATCACAAATTATTATGCAAAAAACCTAAATATTCTAATATACCAAAAAATATACTTTAAAACAAAATTTATAAATTTCCCCTTATTGTTCTTTATTTCTCCCCTTTTCAATTGATGATCAACCAAATTATATAAAAAAAAGACTTATATTTCACTAATTTTTCGAATATCCTTTATAAATAATAAAAAAATTAAATCCATGGTAAGTTAAGTGTGTCTTTAAATGGGGGATGGACTATGGGGGAGTTAAAGTTTCCAAAATTTAAAATTTTGTTGTCGTCCCGTATAGACCGCCGGGGTTTACGAACGGGGGTTAAACTAAAACGAACGGGTTTGGGTTCAACCAAACCGGAGAATTTTCCCGACCGAAACGCGTTTTTAAAACCCGGGTTTTTGGGCCGTTTAAAATTTTTTTAAACCGAAACGTCGGGGGCCGGCCCCGGCGTTTCCCCAATCCGAAAACCGGGAAAATCGTGAAACCAAGCCGAAACGAAAAAAACAAGGTTGAATTTGAAAAACAAAAAAAATCATCAAAACCGCGGTTGAACCAAAAAGGGAGCTTTTTTCCGGGGAACAGAAACAAAAACCTTTTAAATTGGGGGTTCGGGTCAAATTAAACAAACGACGGTTAACGAACCGATTCAACCTTTTACCTCAGTCCTAATAATTTTCAGGGTTTCAACTTGGTTTTTCTTTCCTACAACACAAAGGTTTACTACTCCTAGGCTAGTACAGTAGGGGCCATTTTAACATTGTGTTTTGTCCTCAGAAAAAACCACAACAATTGTTGGATGTCAACAACTGCTTTAATTGTGAATTTCTCTCTGTATGCGAAGAAGAGTCCCATTGTTGGATGTCAACAACTGTCTTAATTGTGAATTTTCTCTCCGTCTGCGAATAAGAGTTCGCTTTTTCCATTTTAATTAAACCATGAATTGAAGTCTCGGTTCACTTTTACACGTAAAATCTCACCTTTCACTAACTCATTTCAGCTTTTCCTTTCAATTAAATTTTATATGTTAACCCCATTCAACAAACTTTTTTTTATTAACTCTTTTTAACATTTCTTAAAACTTTACTGCATAAATGGGGTTTTAAATGGGGCGAAGGAGATAATTTATGAATATAAGTGTGCTAAATGATGGAGTAAATCCCATTTCATTTCCCTCAAAAGCATGGATAAAATCCAGCACAAGTTCGTACAAGTCAACGGTCTAAAGATCCACACGGCGGAGATCGGCGGCGAGTCGTCTCCGGCGGTGGTGTTCTTCACGGTTTCCCGGGAAAAATGGTACTCGTGGCGGCACCAGATGATCGCGGTGGCGGAGGCCGGGGTTTAGAGCCATTGCTCCGGATTACAGAGGGTACGGGCTATCCGACCGCCACCCGAACCCGACAAAGCCTCCTTCAAGGACCTCGTGGCGGACCTTCTCTCGCTTCTTGACGCTCTTGCTATCCAAAAGGTTCGCTTTCACCTTCTTTTTTTTCCCCCTTTTTTAATTTACTCCATTAGTTTTAATTAATAAACTAGCCACTGACTTTTCCTCATTTCTGTTAATGACTTTGGTGTGTGAACTTAGGGCCTTAATATGTATCGTATCTATTTCTTAAGATGGTTGAGAAATTGAAAATGATCCTTGAGAACTCATCCGACGGGAACATGTATTAACAAATCATCTACGTTTGGTTAATCACAATTTAGTAAAAGCTTAAAATATAAATATAATATTATTGAAGAAAAACAAAAGTACCCAAAATTTTCAAAAAAAATCACATAGAAGAAATATCAATACAACAATTAAAGTGTACGGATAACTTGCTATAGAATTTAAACTCTCTTGGGGCCTTATTGAGTTATTTATTTTAAGAAATTTTTTTTTCCCCTCTTAGTTACCCTTCCCCTTACTTTATTTTTTCCCCTTTATTCACTTTTTTCTTTATTCTCTTTACCTTTTTCTTTCTTATTTTTTTTTTCTATTTATTTAACACACTCAACATTCATTTCTTAAACTCCGTCCAAAAAAAATTTCCCCCCAACCCCCCGGGGGTAAAAGAAGGGGGTACAAAACATGTACTAAAAACACCAATAGATATCACTTAATATATGTTTATCAGCTTTTTCATAAAGAGGTGGGGAGGTGGTTTGATAATTTTCAAAAATTGGGGAAAGGTTTTGTGACGGGGAAGGATTTTTTTACCAAAGGCCCCCCATTTCACATTTCCCCCCTCACAGAGTGTGTGGAGTTATTACCATGGGTGTACCTTTCCTGCCTATCAATGCTTCCATTTCCCCTTTCAGCTGACCATCTTTGAAGGTTTTTTATGTCGCCAGATGGCAGGTATATATGCTTGTCTTCATTCTTTAGTTTCCCCCAAAACTCACAACCCCACTTTTTCCATCTCAGCAACCTGGGGAGCCGAGGCTGATTTTGGCCGGGTTTGACAACAAAACAGTGGTGCGCAACGTCTACACTCTCTTCTCGCGCCCCGTGAGATACCAATCGGGGTGGAAAAACCCAAAAGATAATGGACCTTGTCGATTCCTCCACTCCCCTTTCCCCCCTTGGTTTCTTGGGAAAAAGATCTTCAAACTATGGCTTTTTACCAAAACTCTGGCTTCCAAACTGCTCTCAAAGTCCCTACCGGTAAACGAATCAAATTAGCTAGTATGAATCTTATGATGTTTGTTGTGTTATGTACAAACTCCATCCCACATCGGGAGTCGGGGGAAGTAGCCACCTAACCCGGCTCGATACCGTTGTTAGGATGCCAACCTGGCTTTGGGTCACCCCGGATTTGTTTTTGGGTACTCCCAAAAAAGGCCTCAAACTAATTGGGGTTGGACAGGAATTATATACACCTTCCAACTTTCTCAAATGTCCGATGGGGGATAGGTTTGTACTAACATGTTGGCTAACTTGAATGAAAATATATAGGTGTAAGTCTGAAACTTACAAATCACAAATGAGAAAGTTGAGGTCCGGCATTGTTTATCATGGGTGAGAAGGATTATGTCATCAAGATCCCTGGCATGGAGGACTATATAAGGAGCGATCGAATGAAGGCGTTTGTTCCGAAGGTGGAGACGGTGTTTGTGCCGGAAGGGAGTCATTTTGTGCAGGAGCAGTTCCCTCAGCAAGTGAATCACCTTATCCTCAACTTTCTACAAAAAAATGCTTGAAGGTTACACTTCTGTCCCGACATTTCTGTTGTTTCTATTGTAATAAGAGTTTTGTCTCACTGTGTTATGTATAAAAAGCTTTAAAAAGTTTGGCCGTGTGAAATAGTTCTAAAAAATTGGATCCATAATTACATTTATGACATGTAGCCTATATATTGATTTCATAATTAAATTTCAATTTAAATGTTCATAAGCTTGTTCGTTTTTCTTATTTCTATCCGCAAGAGGTTTTGTTCATAGAGCCTTTTATTTTTAGATTAGTAATTCCAAATTTTCACAAGTGAAGACGGAAGGGATGCATATATGCTTTTGAGTTGTGATTAGCGGCATATTTTGATGTTGCATTCGAGCAGGAAAATGAGAGTTTACAACAACGATAATATTCACAGCGATCAATTTGATTACTTTTAGGGGGACTATAATGTATGCTTGTATATATTGTTTGTTTTTGTTAGAGCAAGATCTAGGGTTATCACGTTGTATATTATATTATTTCCTAACATTAAATAGACGATCGATATTGTAAAAATTAGTAATCGCATTGGAACCTATCCTATAGTTCACGATTTTCTTCTAGCTGTAATTTGTGGCTTTCACACGCAAGCAAGGATAGTAAAAAATATTTCTACCACGCCATTTTAACGTACTCCCTTCGTCCATAAAACATACTAGTCTCATTGATGGAGGTCTCGAATTTTAACGCAAAACTGGTAAAGTATAATAAAAGATAAAATGCCGAGTAATAAATTAGAAGCAACTTTCCATCTTTAACCGAACTTTTCTTAAATTGTGTGCTGACTCATTTTAAGACCATTTTTGGTGTAGGAGATGCAAAGAAAAGACTATTTACCATAGTACTAACCCCTCCGTTCAAAAGATTAGAATCTTTTATCATTTTAGTATATTTTTTAATAGGGGAATCATTTCTCTTTTAATAAAAGTCAAACACATTTTTTCTCATTTACTTAAATAGTACTTTATTTTATTCTCTTCTCTCTACATTTTTATTTCTTTCTGTCACTTAACACAATGTTTTCTTAAATCGCGAATGAAAACGCCTCCACTACCGGAATAGAGGAGTACTCGCATCAGTACTACTCCCCGTCCTAAAATTCAACCGATTTCACTTCTACTCCTGTAATTTGCCCAACTCACTTTTACTATTTTATAGTGACCTCGTATTCATTAATTCATTCCTTTTCACTTTTATTATAAAACAGTAATATTTTAAAAGTAGGACTCCATCACATTAACTTTTCAACTCATTTCATTAATTTTTAACCTACATTGATAAAAGTTTCCAAATTATCCAACAGGATATTTATTATGGAGGAACGATGGAGTATACTTTTGTCCTCTAGCTTTGTAATATGTGGCTTTGAAATATACTCCACCTAGCTTTATTGTACTGTGTCGGCATCCAACAACTTCTTCAATTGTTAGTACTATAATAGTGTGGTGAATGATAAAAATCCCATTTACTATATTCTTCTCAAAACTATCGATCGAGCATGGATAAAATCCAGCACAAGTTGGTACAAGTCAACGGTCTAAAGATCCACGAGGCGGAGATCGGCGGCGAGTCATCTCCGGCGGTGGTGTTCCTGCACGGTTTCCCGGAAATATGGTACTCGTGGCGGCACCAGATGATCGCGGTGGCGGAGGCCGGGTTCAGAGCCATTGCTCCGGATTACAGAGGTACGGGCTATCGACCCCCCACCCGAACCCGACAATGCCTCCACAAGGATATCGTGGCGGATCTTCTCTCGCTTCTTGACGCTCTCGCTATCCAAAAGGTTCGCTTTCACCTTCTTTTTCCCTTTTTTCGTTTAATTTAATAGTCCTAATAATTTGATGATATTTGGGTTTTCTATTATATTAATAAATTCATTTTTTATTGACTTTCTAGAAATTTATAATTTTATATGTGGACTTGTGCCTTTAAACTTTCTGTGCAAATTGATTCATAACAGCATATGCATCTTCTCAATCTTTTTCTTATGATAGTTGAGAAATTGAAATACACTGTGAGAAATTAACGAAATGCAAAATAATTATGGATAAATCATTTATGATTCTTTAATCACAACTGGAACTTGACTAATACTACTTTAATAAGTTTAAAAGCTTAAAATATAAATGTATATACAATTAGTACAAAAAGTTCACAAAAGAAATATCAATTCAATCAAAATGTACAGATTGCAATAGAATTTACAGTAAGAAAATGACACAAAACAGGGCTAAAATAAAACACCGATAAAAGTATTTCAGACTACTGGAAAAATAACGAAACATAATCATAATTTATGAAAACAATAAAATTCACAGAAAGCTCTGAAGAGCAAGATGTGAGAAACTGCAACTAATGAAAATAAATTAATGATGCAAAAGAATACTAGTTTTACTACATCTTGTAGGGATGGAAAAAAAAGCACAATTTATAATTATAATGTGGAAAAAACAGGATCTTTATATGATGATAGATATCAGAGAACATAATTTGAATATGTATATCAGCTTTAAATAAAGAGGTGGTTTGAAATTTCCATGTTTCACAGTATTAACCTGTTTATGCAATATGTTGGGTCAGGCCTTTGTGATAAGCAAGGATTTTGGAGCCAGAGTTGCTTACTTATTTGCACTCATTCACCCTGACAGAGTCTGTGGAGTCATTACCATGGGTATACCTTACCTGCCTATCACTCCCATCTCCTTTACTGAACATCTTCCCGAAGGTTTCTACATCGCGAGATGGCAGGTATGCATATATCTTCATTCTTTAGTTGCCCAATATTATATGATATGACTAGAGCTCAGCTTAATCTGTCCATCTCAGAAACCTGGGAGAGCCGAGGCTGATTTTGGCCGCTTTGATAACAAAACAGTGGTGCGCAATGTTTACATTCTCTTCTCGCGCAGTGAGATACCAATCGCGCATGAAAACCAGGAGATAATGGACATAGTCGATTCCTCCACTCCTTTACCACCTTGGTTCTCCGAAGAAGATCTTGCAAACTATGGCTCTCTCTATGAAAACTCTGGCTTCCAAACTGCTCTCAAAGTCCCATACAGGTACGGAACACCATACTTGTTTCTTTATATTCGTATTTACGAATGAGTGGTGGACACAATCAAGTTAAGTAAAATTATAACATTAGTATGAATCTTCGCTTTCCTGCCTTTGGCTAACTTGGATGAAAATATTAGGTCGATGTCTGAAACTTTCGATATCACAAATGAGAAAGTTGAGGTCCCGGCATTATTTATCATGGGTGAGAAGGATTATGTGTTCAAGTTCCCTGGCATGGAGGACTATATAAAGAGCGACCAAATGAAGATGTTTGTTCCGAATGTGGAGACGGTGTTTGTGCCAGAAGGGAGTCATTTTGTGCAAGAGCAGTTCCCTGAGCAAGTGAATCACTTTATCCTCAACTTTCTCAAGAAAAATATTTGAAGGCTAGATCTCTGTCAGGAGACTCAGGACCATACTATTTCTGTTGTTTCTATATATAAGAGTTTCAAGAAGTGTGAATTGTTGTGTATCTTTGATCGTTAACGACTATTTCCCCTATGTACGCACTAAATAATCAAGTCCATATTGCAACTACTAGTTTGAGAACAATGAGAAGCCCGTGTGAGTTGTTGTGTATATTTGATCGTTAACGACTATTTCCCCAATGTACGCACTAAATAATCGAGTCCATATTGCAACTACTAGTTTGAAAAGCCTATGTGATGTTGTGTATCTTTGGGCGTTAACTACTATTTCCCCCAAGGTACACACCAAATAATCGAAGCCCATATTGCAACTACTAGTTAGAGAAGCCAATAAATAATCACTTCGAAAAAAGCTCTGTCATCATGCTATTTCATGGGAAAGAAACTACAAAACTCTGACAAATTCTTTATCTCATATTACCCTGCGGAGAACATCAATCATATCATAAATCCGTTTGTCAGCGTTTGATCTCACCTGCATCTCGCAAAAGAGGTTTAAATTAGGACAATTGTACAACAACGGAGCAAAATGAACATGTCAATAATATGCTAAAGCACACTTTTTTCTCAAAATCGAACCGTATGCAACAGTTTGTCAATCGAATATTACTAATCATAGTAAAACAAAGTAGTACCTTTTGGCGAGGAATAGAATAGCATCAACAGTACCCTCTGCATAGATTGATCTACCACATACGTTGTGTTGAAACTCAAAGGAGACACTGTTCCAGTGGACATACATATGCAATAATGAGAAATGTGCAATTAACTAATCAAAAGAATCCACAATCAGAAAAAGCGGGCTGATACTTACGTTCCATCAGGTGATGTTAGGTGATACATGTGAAATGCATGACCGGACAAATATTCTTCAGGGACACCCACCATCTCAACTTGTAACCTAGGGTCCCTTATTAGTTTTACCTGATTGAGGAAAAGATTTGATAAATATAGTAACGAAAAACCATTATAACCCCATCTCAGAGAAATGCTTCCAAACAGAATGCGATAGGCCACAAACACGATTTCAGTCATTGCACATACACAAAATGGGAAGTACTTATCTGCTAAATGCAAAATGACTTTCAGTGCATTACAACCTCATGGCTCTTAATTTTGAGGGTACCTACAGAATTCCTAGTTGAGATATCCCCAATTCCCAGAATGATTGGCATCAATACTTAACAGTAGATATCATTGCATTATAATAACTGGAACCCCTTCCCATGGTGCATGAAAAGAACAAACTTAATTGTTAAGTGTACCTGCTCTTCCTCAAATTCAGCTCCCAGTTTTTGAAACAAGAGATGACAGCCTTAGCAGTTCCAGAAACATCCAACTTGCTAGCTTGATGAGACTCCATTACCTATACAAATGTTAGGCAGTAGAGAGAAGAAAATGCATATTAGAGGCTGGCCACAACTTAGGAGCTCAGTAAAAAGAAAACGTAAAACGTCCCAAACCAGTTAGTTGCTACTTGTAGAACAAAAGGACCCTTTATGTAAAAAGATACCATCAAGAACATGAAAAAATCAATACTGAATATGATCAAACAAGGCTGCTGGATCATAATTAAAACATGAAGCGAATAGAATTTACCTCTAGATCGTACCCAGAAAAGGCACCAGGAAATTGTTCTGACATAATTTCCATGGCTGCAAGAAATGCTACCACCTAAAAAGATCAGTTCAAAAAAGTTATTCATGTAAAGTACGAGAGAATTAATGACAGTGAACAAAAGTCAGTTGCTTAAGATTTGGGCACCTGTTTACCCATTTGGGGAGATATCACAGCATAAACTTTTGAGTCATCCACAGTCTTATACAGAAGCTCCCTGTCTCCTCCAGTAGTTCCCATTACAAAGGGTACCCCGACTTTGCAATAAAGGGCTGCATTATCTGTATATCATGACATGAAGGTTACAGAAGTCAGTCTTGATATTAGATGAAAATATAGGGACACGGGCAAGAAACTTGCCACACATCCCTTGTCAGTCCATGCAGAGTTATCAAGTTCTTAGGTAACAAACAACTTTAAACCATGGTCATCCACGTCAACTGAAGTTGGCACATAACCACTGAAGAATTTGCAGCTTATCATTTCTATCTTTTAAAATAAGAATAGCAAAATTTTCAGATAACGCCTGACAGAATTCAAGTTTTACATCAAGACTAACAACTATAACAATCCAATCATACAAACAACAGCTACATGGGACCAGTATTGTGCTACATAAATGTAGTGAGAATCTTGACATAACTCTATGTGACTTGTGACATGAGCTTAGTCGTGTAACACCTAAAAATATCATTCATGCAAAACTAGTTCAAGATTCAAAAGTGTTATAGGACATGTTCAATCAGTAACCACCCACTAATACCTCAAATTCTATCTGGGTTCTACAGCAAAATGAGTCAGTGAATACCATTCACAGCAGATGGTACTTGTAGTCGACTACAATCAAGTCCGGGTATTCCTTAAATGCCGAAGACAATACAGATTCTCTGTCAGATGGACCGTGAATTTCAATCTGCTTTCCATTGAAATCCAAGATTTTCCCAACATCATCCGGACCACCTAACGCTACAGGAACCGGGTTAAGCCCAGCAGCTATGGCGGCTTCAAGCACAGCCCTCCCCACTTTCCCTGTACAGCCATTCACCTATAGCAAAATACAAATTTCAACAGCGATTATGATATAGTATAGCAGAAGTAAAGTGCACACTTTCTATATCAGCAAATGCTTCAATTTCTAATTGATAAGAAACAAACAGCACCAAAATCCATAACAGATGAAATACAACTCGACGAAACCAAAATCTACCATTATCGATGTTCCAACATTCCTCGGGTCAAGCGTAGACACCAGCGCGACAGATTGCACTGAGTTGCTGGCCATCGCGACGAGAGGTTTCCGCGGAATAGGAGGTCTACAGCTTAATCTATTACCAAAAGGTTTTTCAATTTTCAACTCAAAGCACGGATTTAGCAGATGAATGTCTTCTCGCCGAGTTGTGTAGCTGGCGTTGAACGAGGGCGTCACTACAAATGCCATTTAGATAAGGAGTGGCAAATAGATAGGGCTCGATAACCAATAATTCCCGACAAAGTTTTGATTAGAAGAAACGGTACGACTTCGGCTGGACTCTGCACGGCAGCTACGACGACGAAGGTCGGCGGCTGAGCTGAGCACCGCGACGGCTTAGGGTTTAAGACGAGTACGGAACGATTTCCAAATCCTTCTACGGATACTTTCTTTTATTCTGGATTAACTAAAACATTTGCAATCAATCATAAACTAAAACTGCTTTGAAGGGAACAGTGAGAAGAAAGAAACCCGGTTTATTTTACTACCTTCATCTGGACGTGTATTAATAATATTTTAATTATTTTTTCTTTCTATATCTCTTACTTTATTAATTATATAAAATTCATAACATTTGAAATTTTTTATTTTTGGAAAATGTAAATAATAATCTCATTGTTAGGAAACGTTGAGAGGAAAAAACCTCATGTTTTATTTTTTGTATTATGCAAATTCAACTTTTCAATTTTATTTAGTCAAGTAAACTAACTTAATGTAGCAACCATTGTTTTTAAAATTAATTTAATTCACAAATATCTATGAAAATATTTATAATTATTAATTTTCTTTTTAAATCCAATTCGAATCAATTTTGGTTTCCTAATATTAATAACTAATACTAATACTACTATTAGAGCATCCATAATGGTCGGCTATGCACGGGCTAGAAGCCGATTCGTCATACAAGTCGACGGGCTAGTCAACCATTGTAATCGCCATAAAATCGGGCGAGCCGGATTGGCGCGGCTCGACGCTTCGCCGGGTCAAACGCTAGGCCGACGGGCTTAGCCGCTTATCGCGGGAGGCCCGATCGGGCTACCGACGGCCAAATACCGACATTTTTGATTTTTTTTTTAAATCATATATAAACGATTTTCGCTTCATTTTCATTTGCACCACTTTTTTGTTTTTTTCTCTCTCTCTAACTTTCCGCTCAAGAGCATCATCGAAAGTGATGGATCACACAACAACTTAATCCGTCCGGCGACAGCGGCTCTCGGACTCCACGATCAGTGGGATCGGATGAAGCGAGATGGGCCGGGATTTAACATCCCTTGGAATCGATGATGGGGATGATGGCTGGTGCGCCGGGGCGATGGGGGAACCGGGGGTATGCCGTGGGGATGCCGGGGCGGCGCGATCACGCGAGTGGGGGTATGCCCCGATGCGGCAGGTGATGTTGCGAGCAATGATGGGGATGATGTGGCGGGGGATGCCGGGGGGATCTTGCCAGTATGTATCCCGAGGATGCGGGAGGGGGTGCGGGGTCACCGGGAGGGGCGCGGTATATCGGCCCTCGCTTGATTTTTGACGGCTTCGTCTCACACGTCGACCCGGTGGAGACGGTTCTCGCGATGACCTTCGTCATGCATGATATGGGATCGATCTCGGGAGCGATGATACTCCGTTCGACGGCCGGCCGGCCGAGGAAAGACGAGGGGGAAGGGGAAGGGCAAGGCGGTCGGGCGCAGTCATCGTGTTCCTGACGACACCCCCGGCCGGGGGAAGTGGACGGAGGATGAGTACTCGCGGTGGCCAAGGGGTGGTCGGAGGTGTGCGACGATCCAGCTGGTTGCCAACAACCAGCGGGTCGCCAACATGTGGGCGAAGATCGCTGCCGCTATAAGAGGCACCGCCGCACGGAAGGACTTCAAGAACGAGGAGGTCCTAAGGGGTGGGGAGCGCACCAGTGGCCGCGGTTGGCCGCTTTGCGAATTTGTACGCCAACGCCCTCCGTCAGCTTGGAGAAGTGGGCGAGACCCGGGGACGGCACGCCCGGAGGATAGCCGCGAGTCAGTTCCCCTTGGAGGGGAAGTATAAGGAGTTCACTTTCTTGGGAGTGCTTCTTGTTGCCGAAGGACTCGAGAAGTTCCGGCGGGGTGCGACGCCGGTGGTCAAGAAGCAGCCGACTTAACCATAGCGGCGATTGCGCCGCGTAGCCGCTGATCCCACGATCTCCCCCGGATGATGCCGAGGAGTTTCCATCCCCTCCTTCATTTCGGTCGCCCCGCCCGGTTGGACGAAGCGGCGCAGCCGGGCGCGAGGCGGATCCCCTATCGCCCGCGGGTCGGTCCTCGCCCCTCCCGGCCCGCCCCACTCGAGTACACTCTCCATTCGCGTAACCAAACGCGGGCTCGGATGTTCGGGTCTTGATAGTGGAAGAACGCCCGCGACCCCACGGAGAAGAGAGGATTCATTACGAGATGCTCGAGAGCATCGTGCTGATTTAGAGATCGCGAGTCACGGCGGGGGTTCCGACGTGGGCTCGAGATACCACGGGTGGCGGCGCGCGCAGCGGAGACGGAGGCGGCGCGAGGAGCGGCGCGGCGACGCGATGAGGAGTAGAGAGTGGCGGGGCTCGGGTGTTGAAGCCTTTTTTAAAAAAAATCATGTACTTTTTTTTAAAAATCTTTGTACTTTTTTTTTAATGGAATGGATTATTTTTCCGTATATGTGTCGTAAATTTAATTCGTATATCGCAATTTTAATTCCGTAAATGTAGTATATTTTGAATTGTTTTTATTGCGGCTGACCTATGGCTAGCCTAAATCGACGTGGCGGGTGGTTTTTTTAGTATTCGCGTGCGAGAGGAGAGAATGGATGGCCTATGTGCTATTAACCATTGCGGATGCTCTTAAGCTAGTAGTCGAAAATCGAAATATGATATGGCTTTTTTACTTATAAACTATTACTGTTTATCTTTGTGAAATAATTATAAATAAGATATGGCTATTAAACTATGTTGTTTTAATTGAAGAATTTGATTTTACGTGATGAATGAATAT
>NC_062969.1:38536384-38565127 GCF_023119035.1 Salvia hispanica | reverse complement strand
CACACGGCGGAGATCGGCGGCGAGTCGTCTCCGGCGGTGGTGTTCTTGCACGGTTTCCCGGAAATATGGTACTCGTGGCGGCACCAGATGATCGCGGTGGCGGAGGCCGGGTTCAGAGCCATTGCTCCGGATTACAGAGGGTACGGGCTATCCGACCCGCCACCCGAACCCGACAAAGCCTCCTTCAAGGACCTCGTGGCGGACCTTCTCTCGCTTCTTGACGCTCTTGCTATCCAAAAGGTTCGCTTTCACCTTCTTTTTTCCCCTTTTATAATTTACTCCATTAGTTTTAATTAATAAACTAGCCACTGACTTTTCCTCATTTCTGTTAATGACTTTGGTGTGTGAACTTAGGGCCTTAATATGTATCGTATCTATTTCTTAAGATGGTTGAGAAATTGAAAATGATCCTTGAGAACTCATCCGACTGGAACATGTATTAACAAATCATCTACGTTTGGTTAATCACAATTTAGTAAAAGCTTAAAATATAAATATAATATTATTGAAGAAGAAACAAAAGTACCAAGAATTACAAAAAAAAATCACATAGAAGAAATATCAATACAACAATTAAAGTGTACGTATAACTTGCTATAGAATTTAATACTCTCTTCGTTCCTTCATAGTTGAGTTATTTCCATATATAGTAATTTTTTCCTCTCTCTTACGTTACTCTCTCTTACTTTATTTTCTCTGCTTTATTCACTTTTTACTTTATTCTCTTTACCTTTTTCTCTTTCTTATTTTTTTTTATCTATTTATTTAACACACTCAACATTCATTTCTTAAACTCCGTGCCAAAAAAGTTCCGCCTCAACTATGAGGTAACGAAGGGAGTACAAAACATGTACTAAAAACACCAATAGATATCACTTAATATATGTTTATCAGCTTTACATAAAGAGGTGAGAGGTGGTTTGATAATTTTCATGTTGGGCAGGCTTTTGTGATCGGCAAGGATTTTGGAGCCGTAGTTGCTTACTTATTTGCACTATTTCACCCTCACAGAGTGTGTGGAGTTATTACCATGGGTGTACCTTACCTGCCTATCAATGCTTCCATTTCCTCTACAGCTGACCATCTTCCCGAAGGTTTCTATGTCGCCAGATGGCAGGTATATATGCTTGTCTTCATTCTTTAGTTTCCCGAATACTCACAACTCACTTTTTCCATCTCAGCAACCTGGACGAGCCGAGGCTGATTTTGGCCGCTTTGACAACAAAACAGTGGTGCGCAACGTCTACACTCTCTTCTCGCGCAGTGAGATACCAATCGCGCGTGAAAACCAAGAGATAATGGACCTTGTCGATTCCTCCACTCCCTTACCACCTTGGTTCTCTGAAGAAGATCTTGCAAACTATGGCTCTCTCTACCAAAACTCTGGCTTCCAAACTGCTCTCAAAGTCCCTTACCGGTAAACGAATCAAATTAGCTAGTATGAATCTTATGATGTTTGTTGTGTTATGTACAAACTCCATCCCACATCGGGAGTCTGAGGGAAGTAGCCACCTAACCTGGCTCTGATACCAGTTGTTAGGATGCCAACCTGGCTTTGGGTCAAGCCTGCACGGATTTGTTTTTGGGTCACTCCCAAAAGGCCTCAAACTAATTGGGGTTGGACAGGAATTATATACACCTTCCAACTTCTCTCAAATGTCCGATGTGGGATAGGTTTGTACTAACATGTTGGCTAACTTGAATGAAAATATATAGGTGTAAGTCTGAAACTTACAACATCACAAATGAGAAAGTTGAGGTCCCGGCATTGTTTATCATGGGTGAGAAGGATTATGTCATCAAGATCCCTGGCATGGAGGACTATATAAGGAGCGATCGAATGAAGGCGTTTGTTCCGAAGGTGGAGACGGTGTTTGTGCCGGAAGGGAGTCATTTTGTGCAGGAGCAGTTCCCTCAGCAAGTGAATCACCTTATCCTCAACTTTCTACAAAAAAATGCTTGAAGGTTACACTTCTGTCCCGACATTTCTGTTGTTTCTATTGTAATAAGAGTTTTGTCTCACTGTGTTATGTATAAAAAGCTTTAAAAAGTTTGGCCGTGTGAAATAGTTCTAAAAAAATTGGATCCATAATTACATTTATGACATGTAGCCTATATATTGATTTCATAATTAAATTTCAATTTAAATGTTCATAAGCTTGTTCGTTTTTCTTATTTCTATCCGCAAGAGGTTTTGTTCATAGAGCCTTTTATTTTTAGATTAGTAATTCCAAATTTTCACAAGTGAAGACGGAAGGGATGCATATATGCTTTTGAGTTGTGATTCGCGAGCGGCATATTTTGATGTTGCATTCGAGCAGGAAAATGAGAGTTTACAACAACGATAATATTCACAGCGATCAATTTGATTACTTTTAGGGGGACTATGAGTGTATGCTTGTATATATTGTTTGTTTTTGTTAGAGCAAGATCTAGGGTTATCACGTTGTATATTATATTATTTCCTAACATTAAATAGACGATCGATATTGTAAAAATTAGTAATCGCATTGGAACCTATCCTATAGTTACACGATTTTCTTCATAGCTGTAATTTGTGGCTTTCACACGCAAGCAAGGATAGTAAAATAATATTTCTACCACGCCATTTTAACGTACTCCCTTCGTCCATAAAACATACTAGTCTCATTGATGGAGGTCTCGAATTTTAACGCAAAACTGGTAAAGTATAATAAAAGATAAAATGCCGAGTAATAAATTAGAAGCAACTTTCCATCTTTAACCGAACTTTTCTTAAATTGTGTGCTGACTCATTTTAAGACCATTTTTGGTGTAGGAGATGCAAAGAAAAGACTATTTACCATAGTACTAATCCCTCCGTTCTATAGTATTAGAATCATTTTATCATTTTAGTATATTTTTTAATAGTGGAATCATTTCTCTTTTTAATAAAAGTCAAACACATTTTTTCTCATTTACTTAAATAGTACTCCTATTTTATTCTGTCTTCATCTCTCTACATTTTTTATTTCTTTACTGAAGTCACTTAACACAATGTTTTCTTAAATCGCGTGCAGAATGAAAACGTCTCCACTACCGCGGGAATAGAGGGAGTACTACTGTACTAGTACTACTCCCCCCGTCCCAGAAAATTCAACCCAGTATTTCACTTCGGGCCGTCTCACATAATTTGTCCCACTTCACTTTTACTATTTTTTATAGTGGACCTCGTATTCCACTAATTCATTCCTACTCACATTTTATTATAAAACTAGTAATATTTTAAAAGTAGGACTCACATCACACTAACTTTTTCAACTCACTTTCCATTAGATTTCTTAGAACCCGTGCCGAGTCAAAGTGTCTCAAATTATCTGGGACGGAGGGAGTATTTATTATGGAGGAACGATGGAGTATACTTTTTGTCCTCTAGCTTTGTAATATGTGGCTTTGAAATATACTCCACCTAGCTTTATTGTACTGTGTCGGCATCCAACAACTTCTTCAATTGTTAGTACTATAATAGTGTGGTGAATGATAAAAATCCCATTTACTATATTCTTCTCAAAACTATCGATCGAGCATGGATAAAATCCAGCACAAGTTGGTACAAGTCAACGGTCTAAAGATCCACGAGGCGGAGATCGGCGGCGAGTCATCTCCGGCGGTGGTGTTCCTGCACGGTTTCCCGGAAATATGGTACTCGTGGCGGCACCAGATGATCGCGGTGGCGGAGGCCGGGTTCAGAGCCATTGCTCCGGATTACAGAGGGTACGGGCTATCCGACCCGCCACCCGAACCCGACAATGCCTCCTACAAGGATATCGTGGCGGATCTTCTCTCGCTTCTTGACGCTCTCGCTATCCAAAAGGTTCGCTTTCACCTTCTTTTTCCCCCTTTTTCGTTTAATTTAATAGTCCTAATAATTTGATGATATTTGGGTTTTCTATTATATTAATAAATTCATTTTTTTTATTGACTTTCTAGAAATTTATAATTTTATATGTGGACTTGTGCCTTTAAACTTTCTGTGCAAATTGATTCATAACAGCATATGCATCTTCTCAATCTTTTTCTTATGATAGTTGAGAAATTGAAATACACTGTGAGAAATTAACGAAATGCAAAATAATTATGGATAAATCATTTATGATTCTTTAATCACAACTGGAACTTGACTAATACTACTTTAATAAGTTTAAAAGCTTAAAATATAAATGTATATACAATTAGTACAAAAAGTTCACAAAAGAAATATCAATTCAATCAAAATGTACAGATTGCAATAGAATTTACAGTAAGAAAATGACACAAAACAGGGCTAAAATAAAACACCGATAAAAGTATTTCAGACTACTGGAAAAATAACGAAACATAATCATAATTTATGAAAACAATAAAATTCACAGAAAGCTCTGAAGAGCAAGATGTGAGAAACTGCAACTAATGAAAATAAATTAATGATGCAAAAAAGAATACTAGTTTTACTACATCTTGTAGGGATGGAAAAAAAAAAGCACAATTTATAATTATAATGTGGAAAAAACAGGATCTTTATATGATGATAGATATCAGAGAACATAATTTGAATATGTATATCAGCTTTAAATAAAGAGGTGGTTTGAAATTTCCATGTTTCACAGTATTAACCTGTTTATGCAATATGTTGGGTCAGGCCTTTGTGATAAGCAAGGATTTTGGAGCCAGAGTTGCTTACTTATTTGCACTCATTCACCCTGACAGAGTCTGTGGAGTCATTACCATGGGTATACCTTACCTGCCTATCACTCCCATCTCCTTTACTGAACATCTTCCCGAAGGTTTCTACATCGCGAGATGGCAGGTATGCATATATCTTCATTCTTTAGTTGCCCAATATTATATGATATGACTAGAGCTCAGCTTAATCTGTCCATCTCAGAAACCTGGGAGAGCCGAGGCTGATTTTGGCCGCTTTGATAACAAAACAGTGGTGCGCAATGTTTACATTCTCTTCTCGCGCAGTGAGATACCAATCGCGCATGAAAACCAGGAGATAATGGACATAGTCGATTCCTCCACTCCTTTACCACCTTGGTTCTCCGAAGAAGATCTTGCAAACTATGGCTCTCTCTATGAAAACTCTGGCTTCCAAACTGCTCTCAAAGTCCCATACAGGTACGGAACACCATACTTGTTTCTTTATATTCGTATTTACGAATGAGTGGTGGACACAATCAAGTTAAGTAAAATTATAACATTAGTATGAATCTTCGCTTTCCTGCCTTTGGCTAACTTGGATGAAAATATATAGGTCGATGTCTGAAACTTTCGATATCACAAATGAGAAAGTTGAGGTCCCGGCATTATTTATCATGGGTGAGAAGGATTATGTGTTCAAGTTCCCTGGCATGGAGGACTATATAAAGAGCGACCAAATGAAGATGTTTGTTCCGAATGTGGAGACGGTGTTTGTGCCAGAAGGGAGTCATTTTGTGCAAGAGCAGTTCCCTGAGCAAGTGAATCACTTTATCCTCAACTTTCTCAAGAAAAATATTTGAAGGCTAGATCTCTGTCAGGAGACTCAGGACCATACTATTTCTGTTGTTTCTAATATATAAGAGTTTCAAGAAGTGTGAATTGTTGTGTATCTTTGATCGTTAACGACTATTTCCCCTATGTACGCACTAAATAATCAAGTCCATATTGCAACTACTAGTTTGAGAACAATGAGAAGCCCGTGTGAGTTGTTGTGTATATTTGATCGTTAACGACTATTTCCCCAATGTACGCACTAAATAATCGAGTCCATATTGCAACTACTAGTTTGAAAAGCCTATGTGATGTTGTGTATCTTTGGGCGTTAACTACTATTTCCCCCAAGGTACACACCAAATAATCGAAGCCCATATTGCAACTACTAGTTAGAGAAGCCAATAAATAATCACTTCGAAAAAAAAGCTCTGTCATCATGCTATTTCATGGGAAAGAAACTACAAAACTCTGACAAATTCTTTATCTCATATTACCCTCGCGGAGAACATCAATCATATCATAAATCCGTTTGTCAGCGTTTGATCTCACCTGCATCTCGCAAAAGAGGTTTAAATTAGGACAATTGTACAACAACGGAGCAAAATGAACATGTCAATAATATGCTAAGCACACTTTTTTCTCAAAATCGAATCGTATGCAACAGTTTGTCAATCGAATATTACTAATCATAGTAAAACAAAGTAGTACCTTTTTGGCGAGGAATAGAATAGCATCAACAGTACCCTCTGCATAGATTGATCTACCACATACGTTGTGTTGAAACTCAAAGGAGACACTGTTCCAGTGGACATACATATGCAATAATGAGAAATGTGCAATTAACTAATCAAAAGAATCCACAATCAGAAAAAAGCGGGCTGATACTTACGTTCCATCAGGTGATGTTAGGTGATACATGTGAAATGCATGACCGGACAAATATTCTTCAGGGACACCCACCATCTCAACTTGTAACCTAGGGTCCCTTATTAGTTTTACCTGATTGAGGAAAAGATTTGATAAATATAGTAACGAAAAACCATTATAACCCCATCTCAGAGAAATGCTTCCAAACAGAATGCGATAGGCCACAAACACGATTTCAGTCATTGCACATACACAAAATGGGAAGTACTTATCTGCTAAATGCAAAATGACTTTTCAGTGCATTACAACCTCATGGCTCTTAATTTTGAGGGTACCTACAGAATTCCCTAGTTGAGATATCCCCAATTCCCAGAATGATTGGCATCAATACTTAACAGTAGATAGTCATTGCATTATAATAACTGGAACCCCTTCCCATGGTGCATGAAAAGAACAAACTTAATTGTTAAGTGTACCTGCTCTTCCTCAAATTCAGCTCCCAGTTTTTTGAAACAAGAGATGACAGCCTTAGCAGTTCCAGAAACATCCAACTTGCTAGCTTGATGAGACTCCATTACCTATACAAATGTTAGGCAGTAGAGAGAAGAAAATGCATATTAGAGGCTGGCCACAACTTAGGAGCTCAGTAAAAAAGAAAACGTAAAACGTCAAGCCAGTTAGTTGCTACTTGTAGAACAAAAGGACCCTTTATGTAAAAAGATACCATCAAGAACATGAAAAAAATCAATACTGAATATGATCAAACAAGGCTGCTGGATCATAATTAAAACATGAAGCGAATAGAATTTACCTCTAGATCGTACCCAGAAAAGGCACCAGGAAATTGTTCTGACATAATTTCCATGGCTGCAAGAAATGCTACCACCTAAAAAGATCAGTTCAAAAAAGTTATTCATGTAAAGTACGAGAGAATTAATGACAGTGAACAAAAGTCAGTTGCTTAAGATTTGGGCACCTGTTTACCCATTTGGGGAGATATCACAGCATAAACTTTTGAGTCATCCACAGTCTTATACAGAAGCTCCCTGTCTCCTCCAGTAGTTCCCATTACAAAGGGTACCCCGACTTTGCAATAAAGGGCTGCATTATCTGTATATCATGACATGAAGGTTACAGAAGTCAGTCTTGATATTAGATGAAAATATAGGGACACGGGGCAAGAAACTTGCCACACATCCCTTGTCAGTCCATGCAGAGTTATCAAGTTCTTAGGTAACAAACAACTTTAAACCATGGTCATCCACGTCAACTGAAGTTGGCACATAACCACTGAAGAATTTGCAGCTTATCATTTCTATCTTTTAAAATAAGAATAGCAAAATTTTCAGATAACGCCTGACAGAATTCAAGTTTTACATCAAGACTAACAACTATAACAATCCAATCATACAAACAACAGCTACATGGGACCAGTATTGTGCTACATAAATGTAGTGAGAATCTTGACATAACTCTATGTGACTTGTGACATGAGCTTAGTCGTGTAACACCTAAAAATATCATTCATGCAAAACTAGTTCAAGATTCAAAAGTGTTATAGGACATGTTCAATCAGTAACCACCCACTAATACCTCAAATTCTATCTGGGTTCTACAGCAAAATGAGTCAGTGAATACCATTCACAGCAGATGGTACTGTGTAGTCGACTACAATCAAGTCCGGGTATTCCTTAAATGCCGAAGACAATACAGATTCTCTGTCAGATGGACCGTGAATTTCAATCTGCTTTCCATTGAAATCCAAGATTTTCCCAACATCATCCGGACCACCTAACGCTACAGGAACCGGGTTAAGCCCAGCAGCTATGGCGGCTTCAAGCACAGCCCTCCCCACTTTCCCTGTACAGCCATTCACCTATAGCAAAATACAAATTTCAACAGCGATTATGATATAGTATAGCAGAAGTAAAGTGCACACTTTCTATATCAGCAAATGCTTCAATTTCTAATTGATAAGAAACAAACAGCACCAAAATCCATAACAGATGAAATACAACTCGACGAAACCAAAATCTACCATTATCGATGTTCCAACATTCCTCGGGTCAAGCGTAGACACCAGCGCGACAGATTGCACTGAGTTGCTGGCCATCGCGACGAGAGGTTTCCGCGGAATAGGAGGTCTACAGCTTAATCTATTACCAAAAGGTTTTTCAATTTTCAACTCAAAGCACGGATTTAGCAGATGAATGTCTTCTCGCCGAGTTGTGTAGCTGGCGTTGAACGAGGGCGTCACTACAAATGCCATTTAGATAAGGAGTGGCAAATAGATAGGGCTCGATAACCAATAATTCCCGACAAAGTTTTGATTAGAAGAAACGGTACGACTTCGGCTGGACTCTGCACGGCAGCTACGACGACGAAGGTCGGCGGCTGAGCTGAGCACCGCGACGGCTTAGGGTTTAAGACGAGTACGGAACGATTTCCAAATCCTTCTACGGATACTTTCTTTTATTCTGGATTAACTAAAACATTTGCAATCAATCATAAACTAAAACTGCTTTGAAGGGAACAGTGAGAAGAAAGAAACCCGGTTTATTTTACTACCTTCATCTGGACGTGTATTAATAATATTTTAATTATTTTTTCTTTCTATATCTCTTACTTTATTAATTATATAAAATTCATAACATTTGAAATTTTTTATTTTTGGAAAATGTAAATAATAATCTCATTGTTAGGAAACGTTGAGAGGAAAAAACCTCATGTTTTATTTTTTGTATTATGCAAATTCAACTTTTCAATTTTATTTAGTCAAGTAAACTAACTTAATGTAGCAACCATTGTTTTTAAAATTAATTTAATTCACAAATATCTATGAAAATATTTATAATTATTAATTTTCTTTTTAAATCCAATTCGAATCAATTTTGGTTTCCTAATATTAATACTAATACTAATACTACTATTAGAGCATTTAGAGATCGCGAGGTCACGGCTGGGGGGTTCCGACGTGGGCTCGGGATACCACGGGTGGCGCGGCGGGCGGCGGAGACGGCGGCGGCGACGAGGAGGGCGACGGCGACGGCGATGAGGAGTAGAGAGTGGCGGGGCTCGTGTGTTGAAGCCCTTTTTTTAAAAAAAAAATCATGTACTTTTTTTTAAAAATCTTTGTACTTTTTTTTTAATGGAATGGATTATTTTTTCCGTATATGTGTCGTAAATTTAATTCCGTATATCGCAATTTTAATTCCGTAAATGTAGTATATTTTGAATTGTTTTTATTGCGGCTGACCTATGGCTGGCCTAAATCTGACGTGGCAGGTGGTTTTTTTAGTATTGCTGACGTGGCAGAGGAGAGAATGGCTGGCCTATGGCTGGCCTATTAACCATTGCGGATGCTCTTAAGCTAGTAGTCGAAAATCGAAATATGATATGGCTTTTTTACTTATAAACTATTACTGTTTATGCTGTGAAATAATTATAAATAAGATATGGCTATTAAACTATGTTGTTTTAATTGAAGAATTTGATTTTACAGTGATGAATGAATATGCTATTGGGCTTGTCGAGGATCGAACCACTACGTTGAGACAAATCTTTTTGTTAGAATACTCGTATCTTTTGATTTGATAGTCGTCATGTTAAGTCGCTAGCTCCCGTTGTGGTTATAAGAGCATTAACAATGGTTGGTCCATCTCATAATTTATTTAAAAAAATTTCTGTCACGTCAACAGACTCATCTCAGAGTCTATCTCCCTGCAATAAAAGCCCATCACATAGCATATCTCAGAAGTAGAACCTATATTTCTTTCGCATCATCACTATTTTATATTTTTCACTTTTAATTTAGTAAAATAAAATAATATAATAACATCAAATAAAGACAACTCAATAAAAAGTAAATTTTATTAAAAACAAACATCCTACATTTAAAAAATATCGAAAAAACATTATTATAAATAATAAAAAATATTGTGACTAGAGAGAAATAAAATATAGAGTGAGATAAAATGGAGTGGGATAAATGTGAATAATTAGTGGGCCAGGCTTATATATAAGAGATAAAAAATGAATAAAATTAAAAAAGAAGAGGAGATCTGTTGTGGTTGTGTCGATCAATCGGCCCTGAGGAGGAGCCCATGGTGGGTGGCCATCGGCCCTTGCTCCACAATGAAGGCCTTAGAGAGCCGATGGGGAGGCCGATCGATCGGCCTCCATTGTGGGTGCTCTAAATATTGTTGGATACTTTGTTAATTTTGATGCTTGAATTTGACTTTTCATTTTGATAACCGAATCGTAGCATTCGTTATTTGGTCAGTCGTCGATCAGATATGCAGTGTTAAACTGAAGTGACGGTGCAACTGGTGGTGAGTGACAGGAGCACAACTCTGACTGGACGACGTCGGTGTAGAACCTTCCCCTCACGGTTGAACTAGTGATGAGTGATGAGTTTGCAAAGACGCTTATAGGAATAAGTAGCCACAAAAGGTTCAACTTTAGTCCGCCATTGTGTCCAAGAGAGTGGTAGGATTTTTCTTTTTTAAAACTAAAATCTATTGAACCTTCCCATGTTCGCAATTGAACCGATTGATTTATGATTCATAGCGCGGCTCAAATATCGAGGGTTTAGGGTTGAAATTGGACCGAATAATATGTTGATTTGCAGCGGAATCGATTAGTTTGATCCAATTTTACAACATTGCTCAGAGCATAGGAAGAGAATTATCAACTTAGACCAACTTCCTCGTCGTCAAGATCTCCAAATACTGTTAGTCTGGAAAATTCGGACGAAAGAATTTCAATGAACTAATGAATAAGAGAAGATAAGGCATTTGGCAATCGGCAATATAGTTAGTTTTACAAGACTAATAATAAGAAAAGAAGAGAAAAAAAGGCAAATATCTCCTAAAAAAAATGCATGCTATATTTTGAAATAGGTGCAAATTGGATCACAAATAATACTAAAATGCCGTCTAATTTAATCCCAAAATCTCTCCCTTGCTTTATTTTAACGTTTCATTGATAGCAGACAAACTTCCAACACTGAATTGATATCAATAAATATGGTTGGAGAAAAACCAAATAATTTAAAAGATTACATCTCCCTTAAATTACCTAAGAAGATAAAATACAATGTACTTATGTAAATATATCTAGTCTGTTGTCTATTGTAGTGTCATTTTAGACTATTTAATTACTCCATTATTTAATAAGTTGTTTCCGTTGATTAATTAACACTAATTGTGAAGTAACAGTTCCACCTTCCTAAACAAATCGGAGATAATTAAAGATAGTTTTTGTATTTATAAAAAAAAACAAGATCTCTGTTATGTTTTGACGCCAATATATACAGACGCATCAATTCCTGCATATATATATATACGCATTCTCTATTCTTCACACCAAACGGTGAGAGAGAGAGAGATCAGCGATTTGGAGAAGAGAGTAATGGCATCATTCGACGCTTACAGCGTGAACGGCGGGTACACCACCTTTGATGATTCCTACTCCTCCGTCTTCTCCTCAGCCGACGCGCCGCCGTACTCCGCTGAAACTGACGAAGTGGCTGTGGATCATCATGCCAACGGCCACGATCCGTTCGGATTCGGGTCAAGTGATCAGCCAGTCGGATATTCCGGCACGATTCCTATCGCTAATGGCAATGGGAGCTCTCCCTTTGACATTGGGGGAGATGCACAGGGGATTTTCAGCTCGGACGGACCGATCCTTCCGCCTCCAGGTGATATGCAGGAAGAAGGATTTGCTCTTCGGGAGTGGCGGAGGTTAGAATTTTCTCTATTTGTTATTCTATTTTGCTATTCTTTTACAATTTTTTCTGTTGATTGCTCAAATGTATAGTTTGATCTGCCTTACACTGTTGCTGGATGCGTGTGAGAATTAGAATCTGAGGAGGATCTTTCATGATCGAAGTTACTTTCAATGATCAATGATTATTTATTTGTTTATTTGCTTAATGTTAATGATCTGTGTTGAAAGTTGGATCTCGCTGTAAAAATTTGTTCCGGGAAAGACAATTGTTTCCTGATAATCCTTCTAATTGAATTGAATTTTATTTCAACCGTAAGATCTCCATTGCTGCAACTGCTTATAGCTTATGAAGATGTGGCTTTAGAATCAAACATGGTAGGATTGGAATCGTTACATGAAGGACATTTATATAAGTTGTTGTCGACTACTTGTTGTGATTTTAGCTTTTCAAATGCAAGCTTAGATGTTGATGGAAGGTATTATTTGGGCCAAGTGATCTTCATGATCTTTATCATGTTAAACTTGGAATATATTGATAAAGGGAAGTAGGAAATGGCAGAGAAGAGCCTGTTTTGGATTTCATGAAATCATACTGCCCAAGCTTGAGATGAAGAGTCAGCTCAAACTAAGACTAGCAGTTACATTTTCATTGGATATTTTAAGAAACTTGATTCAAAGGTTTTAGATAATAGTAAATGCTCATCTAAGAAGGTGTATGTATATATATTGAATTATATTGCATCCTCAAACTATAGTGCAACATATATCTATTTTCTGATCAATATTGAAAGAAGCTGAACTACACTGTTTCAAAATGTTACTACTGCTTCTGTTTATTGAGACGTAGGGGTTTATTCATTTTGTACATCCTTCCTCGTGTCCAATTCATATCAGTCAATATATACGACATCTATTTGATAATCTTTCTCTAGTCTCTATTTGTCAATAAATCTATATGAACATTGTTTTCATCTGAAAGTTATTCTGTAATTCTTTTTTACTTTTGCATCCATCCTGTCATGCCTATCCTCTTGAGTACATGCAACAGTGGGGGCACCCCTCAACAAGTTCCACATTCGGAATGATTTTTTACTTTGTGCTGCAGTTAATTTGTAGAATATGAATTTCATTTTAATGAATGACCAGTTGAACAATGATGTAAAATCTTAACCAAGTCAAGATGGGACTGTGTTGAAATCTTTGATGAATAGGTGTTACCAGCCTACCTGTACTCCATATCTTTTTATATGGTTCTATTAATCTGTGATAATGTTGATACAAAACGTTCTCTAATTATAGACGGGTTCAGATTGCCTAGTTGAACAATGATGCATAATTCTTGACCAATGGATGAATAGGCGTTGCCATCCTACCATTACTCCATGTGTTTTAAGAGTTATATGAATCTGTGATGATTTTCTAATCATACAAGGGGGATGCAGGCAAAATGCTATTCGGCTAGAGGAGAAGGAGAAGAGGGAACAAAACATGCGGAGCCAAATCATAGAAGAAGCCGAGGAATATAAACAGTCGTTCTTTGAGAAAAGAAAGCTTAATATAGAGACTAACAAAACTACCAACCGAGAAAGAGAAAAGGTTTGTTATGGAGATAGCGAGCATGTTCTTCTTTCTTTTACCTGGATGATCGAAGCAAGTGTAACAGATGTTTCTTATGATTTTCTCAATTAAACAGATATCCCTTGCCAATCAAGAAAAGTTCCACAAAGAGGCTGACAAACAGTACTGGAAAGCCATCGCAGAACTCGTTCCCAACGAGGTGGCCAATATTGAAAAGAGGGGAAAAAAGAAGGATCAAGATAAGAAGCCATCAATCACAGTCATTCAAGGGCCCAAACCTGGTAAACCAACTGATCTTTCGAGGATGCGTGGAATATTGGTGAAGCTCAAGCACAATCCCCCCGCCCACATGCTACCGCCCCCGCCTGCTCCTGCCAAGGATGGGAAGGAAAACAAGGACGCGGAAAATGCCAAAAATGCTGCTCCTAATCCTGCCAAAGAGTCGACAGTCGCCCCTGCCAAGGGTTCTGTGCCAGACAGTGCTCCACAAATGGGGGTAGAACATGCTGCTCCAGCCACTTAACAGCCAGCTAAATAACTGGATAAGTGTTGATTTTTCTAAAATCCAATTTTCTCATCAAGATTCATTCTTTCTCCTTTCTATGTCTGCCATTGCATTTTCAGTGATGCAAGGGATGTGGAATTTTACCTCTGTATCCAGCATTTCTTTGTTGTTTGATTCATGATGTTTGTTGCTGTAAGCCTAGTGTTGAACTATCCCGGTATCGTATTCGTATCCATTCTTCCAATATAGTAGTATGATTGATCCATTCCTGTCTTTATTACCCTACCCCTTTCAATTGGATTTGTGTCCTTGCATGGGAGAGAATATCAATTATTGAGAGACAATGTGACAGCAAATCTGGTTGTACCATGGAACAATAATGTAATATAGTAGTTGGAAGAATAGTATGCATAAAATATAAGAAAATCTCCAGAATCCGTGAGATTCATGCCCCCCTCTATTGGTAAAAGCTAATCACAAACCACCTAGAAGCCAGAAACGCCTCATGCAAAGAACTGAATAACAAAGGGTATAAATATCATTAGCGCGAAAGGCCAACATAAAGTGGCCCTTGGAAATTAATGTGAACTCAACTAAGCTGTCGTTATTGAATTTTTGATGCTCAATCAACACACTGATTTCAGCTACTTAACTTTATCTTGGGGCTACCTCAGTGGTTGTGATGGGAAAAGAACTCATTTGGTGACTAGTTGAGGTGTCACTCGACTTATTCTTTGACACCATACCACTTTTCCGGCTTGAACCTTCGAAGAAACCAGGAGGCGTGAGTTGATCTTCATTTAGTCTTACATTTCTAGAAAGCATCTCGGTGACCTGGCTCATCAATGGCCTCCTGCTTGCATTAGCTCGAGCACAGAACAAGGCGACTTTCATATACCTGACTACCTCATCCTTTGGGAACTCCTCAAGTTCGGGATCGACAAGATCCAGCAATTTCCCTTCTTCATAAAGCTCCCAGGCCTAGGAAGCAACCATTATACATCACCAAAAGGAGGAAACAAACTTTACCAAGTAAAGCGATATAACAGATTGAACAAGTAGAAATCGAACCACATAAACTTTATATTAGTATAGATGCCTGTGATATCAAAGTAACGAGAAAATGATACGCACCCATTCCATTAGTAATTTACCGCCACCTCCATAATTAGTATTTCCACTACTTCTACCGCTTACAACTTCAAGTGTCAGAACTCCAAAGCTATAAACATCAGCCTTCAGAGTTAACTGACCGCCTAAAACATACTCTGGAGCCAGGTAACCGCTGGAAGGAACAAACCAGATACACATTTGACATTTAGCTACTATTGCTAAAAATATATGCGATTAGAATCACAAGATATAAAATGAAACATACGTTGTTCCTGCTATTTTTGTGCTGATATGAGTAATATTATCAGGAAAAAGCTTAGCTAATCCAAAATCTCCGATTTTTGGTTGGAGGTCCTCGTCCAGATGTATGTTACTAGCTTTGATGTCTCTATGCACAATGTGAGGCACAAGTTCTTCATGAAGATATGCAAGCCCTCTTGCAGTCCCCATGCAAATGGCAGACCTTTTCTCCCACTCCAATTTTATGGACTTCCGAAAACCTGTGAATACACACTGTGTAAGCTGAACATCCAATGGACAGTAGAAAATTCTTGCTTCAAGCTACTAATTACTAGCTTACCCAATAGTGCACGATCGATGCTACTGTTTTCTAAATATTCATATACCAAAATCCGGTTACGACCATAAACACAGCAACCGAGCAACTCAACAAGGTTTGGATGCTTGACATTATATATGGTGTCTATCTCAGTCATAAACTCCCGTTCTCCTTGTTTTGATTCAGCTGAAAGCACCTTCACAGCAACTTCTCTTCCATTTTTTAGGACCCCCTAGGAAATATCAATGGATATAATAAGAAATAAATAGGCTATCTTAAAACTGGGACATAACAAAATTATAGTGTTAAAAAGATACACTAAAATTATATACATAGTACAACATCCTGTGAAAAACACTCCCTCATTGAACCTAATTAAGACCTCTAAGAGATGTACTTTTAAGTGATACCACCAATAGCTGGACATTTAAAAGCAATAAGTAGGCTCCAAAGTGCTAAATATATGAATGAAATTTGACTTTATATCTAAGGTCAAGCCTCTTTGACAGTAATACCGAGAATAGTTACATTTTAATAAAACGATAATGCATCGTTCAGTCAATCAGCTAAACAGTTTCGATGTACGTGTGAAGGGAAACAACATGTTGCATTGAGTGACACCTTGTAAACTGTACCGAAACCTCCTCTTCCTATCTTGTTACTTCGATGAAAGTTGTTTGTTGCTCCTACCAGTAAATTGTAGGTGAATTTTTTTGTCTTTGCAATTGAGACCTCTGCACCATAATGCATCTAGAATATGTTAGAAAAATGACAGAAAATTAGGCAAGGTGCCCAACCAACCATAGTTATCCAATCAAGGTTCAAATGTTCAATCTTCAGCACTTACTGCCCAAAAACTTAAGGTTCCTAATTAGACTGCAAATGCAACTCCACTGGGCTTGCGCATACGAACTCACACACCCTCATGCAGCATGATACCAGCGATAACACTAGGAGGAATTAATTAATTAATATCTGTTTTGTTGGGTGTTAAATTCAATAAGTTTTCCAGGTTGTAGAAAGATAATGCAGACAGCACTTTTCCAGTGCAACTCCTAGATCTTCATTTATCCGAGCACGACCGATTCATAATATTTTTTCCATACAACAGGTTTATTAAGTATTTACCTTCTTCAGCTTGTATGGATTCATTAGCATGCTTGTCGCGTCTCTTTGGTATCGAAGATGAAGTACCAAAGCAGCTACAACTCATTTCCTCCTAATCCAACTCAGGTGACTTTCGATCTGGACAACAAACGACCAAGACATTTCCATTAGCCATCAAGTTTGCACCCACATTGCTTCCAAAATCAGCTTTCTTAGGCCTGCACACATTTAAACATCACAGTAACAAGAAAAATCTTACCACGATCTTATATACTCCAGAAACGAAGTTAAAAAATTGTCTGTTTCTGCAGATGGATACAAGTGAGTGATTTAAATCTTTACTACAATGCAAAGCCTTCACTTCATACTACGTAATGCATCTCAAGTCATTCAAGAAAACTATGTGATAATAGGTGAGTGATTAAATTCCCTGAAATTTATCGCTGAGCCATATATAGGAAATTTAGATGTTTGAATAGAAGTTATGGTGATTGATTAACCATTTGAGTTATATGATACCTATAACGTATAGGTTGACACTAGTAACCACATTTTAAAATCATCCGCATACTGATTTTCTATCACAAACACACACACACACACAAAACACACAGTGGCTTCAAAAGATTTCAATTTTTCTTTATAGAGTACTTTTTGTTTCTACTTTCTAGTTTTCCATTTCTATGGTAATTTTTGGGGGAAATTTTTTATTGTTGGTTTATAATTGACGTATTAGTTATTACTCCCTCCGTTCCCCATTAGGAGTCACACTTTGACCGGACATGAGTTTTAAGAATGTAAAGAAAAGTTGGTTGAAAAAGTTAGTGGAATGTGTGACCCATTTTTTTATATTGATTTTATAATAAAATGTGAGTGAATTGAGTTAGTGAAATGTGTGACTTACTTACTATTTATGGTAAAAATGAAGTGTGACTCTTAATTGGGGATGGACCAAAATGAAAAAGTGTGACTCTTAATCGGGACGGAGGAAGTACATTCAATTACTTTCTAGTTTTCCAAGTTTTGAACATAATTAAGTAAATTACATTCAATTACTCCATATAATGTTATTGTAATTACAAAAATAAACAGAAAAAGAAAAGTCAATGTTGTCAGGCTGTTCGATATACCTAAACCGTTTGATTTGTACGGAACATATGAATATCCTTGCTCATGGTTTTGTTTTATTTCGTTTGATCAGAATAAAAACGGGTAAATGAGTTACTTTTGTCCTAGAAAAAAATATTACTCCCTACGTCCCTGCGTAGTTGAGCGTATTCATTTTTTAGTTGTCGCACTATAGCTAAGTTTTTTATTTTGGTAAAAAATACGAACTTTTATTCTCTCTTAATTTACTTTCTCCTACTTTATTCTCTTTTCATCTGCCTAACTTTCCTACTTTATTCTTCCTTACACCTAACTCACTTTTAACACAATTTCTTAAAATCATGTGCCAAAAAGAAATGTCTCTACTACAGAGGGACAAAGGGAGTACATTTGTTTTTAATTTGTCCCACTAAAGATATAAACATTTCTATTTTAAAAGAAAAGCTCTCTCATATTAATATAAAAATTATATTTTTTTTCTTCACTTCACAAACAAAACAAAACCTCCTAAATTCCCGTATCATTCCAGTGACATCTTTTATGCGACGGATGGAGTTCTATATTACTCCCTCCGTTCCACAGTAGTGGAGACATTTCTTTCTGGCACGGAGATTTAAGAAAAATGTGTGTAATGTATTAAATAAAAAGATAATAGAGGAAAAAGTAGAGAGAATAAAGTAAGAGAGATGGGAAAATAAATTAGAAGAAATGTGTTGATTTTTACTAAAAAGAGAAATGACTTCACTACTATAGAATGGATGGAGTATAATTTTATCTCCCGCTAAAAACAACATACAATATATATACTCCACCCATTTTGAAAATAAGAACTTTGAAAAAATGATACGGATTTTAATGCAAAATTGATAAAATAGTAGAATTAGTATTAATGAATTGTAGAGTCCATTCTCATAAATGGAGAATTTCTATTTTTATGAAACAGAATGAATAGTTTTATAGTCATAATAATATGGATCTCAATCATGTTATGGTCGGCATATAGAGAAAATGAACTTTGAATCAAACTCCACACTCATTTTAACATGTTATAAAATTTTATTTTTTTTATCGTATTGTATTTGTTTTACTTTGCAGATGTAAATATTCACAATCTAAACATATTTGGTTACTTATCGATAAATGTTGGAATGTCTGTCCGAAAGTTTTCTTATATGAGGACACTAATGACATTGGTGCGACTTAATGATTATTACTCCCTCCGTCCGCGATTAGGAGTCTCGTTTTTTCTATTTTGATTTGTCCACCAATAAGAATCACAAACTTTTACTATAAATGGTAAGTGAGTTTCTTATTCCACTATTTTTTATACGGAGTATTTCTTAAAATCTCCACCGAACTCAATAGAACTACTATTCGTGGAAGGATTAATTATTTCTTAATCTTCGTAAATAATATTGAGCATGAGATATTAATTAAACATTGCTTTGATTTATTAAAAGATGTAGATTTTTCATAACTCATAGTATATTTAGGAAATGATTAACGTTTAGCGGTATTAGGATTATTATTGCAGTGAATTGTGTATTCATAAGAGTCTAATTTGATAATATCCTCAAAAGGTGTTCATAAAATATTTTATTATTAAAGTAAACACGACTAATTAAAATTTATTGATGAATATAAATGATGTTTTTGTGCTAAACCACACTTTGATAGAAGATGTTAATTAATTATTTCAGATATCAAATTTAAATTTATGCTCAAATTATTAGTAAAGGTTCAACAGGCGTGGCTCAGTCTTAGCCTCTTCAGTTCTTTGATCGGACTCATTATAATAAGACTAGACATAAACCATAATCCTGTATTATCCAATTTTCAAAAACTTCCCTTTGGGAATTTCAAATTTTCACTCTTCTCCAGAGTTGAAGTCCTACTTTCTTTCTAGTCGAGTCATATATAACTTAATAAACTCTGCCACACAAATGTCAAATAAAGAGTTTGTGGAAAACAAATACTCCAAGATTCGCCATAGAGTACAGAAACATCATGTGAAGGAGTCGCGGTCCATGCATAATTCTTTGGAAAATCATCAATAGTATGTTTGACTAACTTTAAAAATCATGTTTTGGAATTTAATTATTTTATACCCCTTCCGTCCCACCATAAGCGAGACGCTTCAGTTTTGCACTCGTGTTGAAAAAATGATTAAAGTGGCGAACATGTAAAGTAAGAGAGAGAACAAATTGTTCGCGTTCTATGCATGCAATTGTTCAGTGAATTAATCTGATTTGTTAGTCTTGCACTGCAAATCCTAACAAAGCAGGTTAACTCTATCAGATTGTCGGACTATTTTATGAGCCATTTGAGTCATAATTTGTCAGGTTACAATTATCATTTAAATTTTAAATTTCAGGTTTCGGCCCAACCTATCAAATCAACCCGATTCAAAATTTCTTACAATTTTAAAAATAATACAAAAAAAAAAATAAGTGTTATTTTTACTCAAAAACTATTTTTCTTTACAACTCTCAAAAAGGCAAAATACACAATTTTCTAGTAATAATTATTTTTAATTTTCATATACAATAACCATAAAAGTCAAATAAAAAAATGAAGTAAGAACAACTTTAAAATAATAAATTTCAAAAAACTAAGGAGAAGTGGACAACAGACTTATCAGAGAAAAAGCAAAGCAAAGAAAGAGAAAGAGCGGAAAGAGGAAGAAACACAATCAGCTGGGATCTGCTCACTTGTCTTCCCCTTAACCCCCAAATCCAATCATCCCGTCCACCCCTTTCCCTCTCCCTCACTACAGTCATTCCTGTCGCCTTCAATTGTGACTTTCTCACCTCTCCTTTCACTCTCTCTCTCTCCACCTATACCAATTATACTAGTATATATTAGGGTTTTTGGTCAATTGGTGTTCTTTCTAAATGAATGACACCACCAATTCCAATTCCAAGCAACCCCCACCGGACCCACCTCCACCATCAGCCACTAACGAATCCGACCTCCAGCCATCTTCTCCTGGATCTGCCTCTTCCGATAAAGCAGACGCAGGGGAGGACGAGGAGGACGTGGTGATGACGGAAAAGGACACTCCAGTAGCTGCGCCTGCCAACTCCACTGACGATTCTGTGGATGATGATTCCGCCACCCCAGCCACCGTTTTTCACATCAAGCTTAAGCAGCCAAAGTCGAATTTGCTGCATAAGATGAGCGTTCCCGAGCTCTGCCGAACCTTTAGGTGTGTTTTTGAGATTAATTTTGGTGAATTACTGGTTGTAACCATTCTCAGTCAGTGTTAATTAGCTTTGTTGGACTATTATTCTTATGTTTCGTGAGGGTGTGTGTGGATGATTTGGTGCTTTTTCCTAAAACCGTATTTTGCATCTCAAATAATTTCCTTTTCTCTGTCTTATTTGATATTTGTGTTGGTTATCTTGCAGTGTTGTTGCTTGGTGTGGGAAGTTGAATTGCATAGCTTGTGCATCAGAAACCTGTGCAAGAATTCCGAGGTCATGCCATAATATTTTGCACCTTCTTTCTATGCATCTTAGTCGCACCACATATCTATTCAAAGATACTTTCTTCAGCCACTGCTTTATTTGAACATTTTTTTTCTTGCACAACATTATGCTTCTTTGCTTGTTTTGATATATATCTTTAGAGTGTGTTCCAACTGAAGCCTACAAAAGAAATTTCATATTCCCAACTATTAATAGTACAATAGTTCCCATACTCCCTTGGTGGTTACCACTGTCACAGTGCCTCATGTCGTAAAACAATGAATAACCTTGGTTGAATCCCTTATCGTAGGAGACTAAGTGGACATGTAAAGGATTAGTTTGTGTTTTGATTTATTGCTTTGTTTGGTTTCTTTACTTCATGTTCTTGGCTATATTGTGTGTTTGAATGGTTGATCACCACACGAGCATGTCTATTTGCTAAGCCAAGACTTGAGAGATGGGGTTTGACTGAAGAATAGGAACATAGAGAGCATAGTTTCAATAAACTGAGGGGTTGAGAGGGTAATTGTAATTTAGATCCTTGGTGCATTTGGGAGTTTAGTTAGGGGACTATAGCTAAACTTGAGACCAGGTTAGGTGATTGGAATTATAAGACTCAATTGGTTGAGTCTAGAGTTGCCTATTTGCAAGTCTATAGAAGTCTAGTTCTTAGAAGTGTTGTTAGGGGCACGTGGCACCGGGCGTAAAGATAAAAACTCGGGGCGAAGAGCGAGGAACCCCACGAATTGAAGCTTGCTAATAGAACCAGCATGAGTTTTAAGAAATGTAAAAGGAAGATAGTTGAAAAATTTAGGGGAATATGATTCCTACTTTTTTATAGTATTAGTTTTATGTAATAAAATTTGAGTGAAATATGATTTAATCTTTAATAGATTTGATTTAGATTAAAATCTTTAGTAAATATGATTTAATCTTCTACGTTCTCTATAAATAATCCTCAAACAATTGAAGAGAGGTATCCAACGGATCAATTACTTTATGTTCGACAAGTGCCGTGAGATTTGGTTTTTGTTCCTCTCTGGTCAGTGACTTGTCCCTTTCATGGACGGATGTACATGGAGTGTTGGTGGGGCATTTTCCCTTCCTCGAAAGTTTATAGCAATGGTATTTTTCTTCAAATTTGAAAATTTATTTTATATTTTCCTTTAAATGCTCCTTCACATTACTACAAAACTCTATTTATAAACATATTTTTGCCCCTCCTTACGTCAAATCCTGGCTCCGTGTGGAGGTGTTTTTGATGCGTGTTGGGAAACGTTGGTTGGTTGGGCGGACGACGATCGAAAAGCCTGCAGCTGGCAATCATCATGTAATAATCAATATTGTATTGATCAATTTGATATTGCATTTTTCTGTGGCTAGTTTAAACATCTACTGGACAATGTTATCTATCCAGAATATGTTGCTCAATATATTGCATCTCTCTCTCTCTCTGTCTGTCTCTCTCCCCTCGTTTTGTATAAATGGCTGTTCTCTGCTCGATATATGCTGCTAGACTAGATAATATGACCCACAATGTTGACTCGTAAACAAGTTTGTAACTGTTGATAGTTGGAAATGCGTATGCTTTGTGCTGATGTATTATTCATTATATTCTTTATAGTTCAACTGCAAATCCTCCATTTTGGATCCCTATACATATAGTCATACCTGAGCGACCTACTGAATGCACAGTTTTCAATGTCATTGCAGGTATAGTCTCCGACTTCGCATTTTTATTACAATTTTGATGCATGGTTGAAAACTCATCTTCATTTTGCACCAATATGATGCTTCTTTCTTTTTCTATACTTTTTTGTTTGAGTGCTATTCATCTTTATAATAGTGAGAGTTTCAAGAGGACGTAGATAATGCTTACTAAGACAAATTGGTATCCTACTGTTTATTTGAAAGGGATGCTATCGCACTGTATTCCAACTAGATGGCTGGTTTATTTTTTTTGACAGATTCACCTCGTGACTCTGTTCAGTTCATTGAGTGGTCGCCTACTTCATGTCCACGTGCACTGCTCATAGCTAATTTCCATGGACGGATAACCATTTGGACGCAGCCTTCCCAGGTATACAAATATTGAGTCTGCTTGAAAATTAGTGGCCTTTGTCACAGTTGTAGAGCTGGATTGTGAGTGACAATGCATTGTGCTTGGAGCAGTTATCATCTACCATATATCCTGAGATTTTATTTTATTTTATTTTATTTTATTTCTGACTCATCTGCATTACAATCCTTTTGATTTGGTGCTTTCTGTTCAGGGACCGGCAAATCTTGTAAAAGAAGCTAGTTGCTGGCAGCTTGAATATGAATGGCGCCAGGATATTGCAGTTGTAACAAAGTGGCTCTCAGGAGCTTCTCCTGTATGTATACCTTTGATCATCTTAGATATGGAGAGAATTTAGGAAATATTTTATGACTCATGCTAACCTTTGTTTGTTGCAAAACTAGTATAGGAGACTCTCAGCTAGATCTAGTGGTTCCACCAAGTCTACATTTGAGGAGAAATTCCTTTCGCAGCAACCACATGCTCCAGGTTCATCTTTTGTTTTTTCCGCATTGTTTTCTTTGGTGTATATCGCTCTGTTATTATTTTTTGTTCATCTTTTTGTGATCTTGGCATCTTTGCAGGATATAGATAACTAAATTTATATATTCAGATACTCTTCTTTGCTGTTTCATAATCTATATTTAACTGAAAGTAGCTGCTGATGTTATATTTACAACAATTTTCAGAATCTATAAGGGTCCTCAATGAGTAGTAATTCTGAATTTCTAATCTTTGTTCTGCTGCATGTAGAAGGAAAATGACGAGGAAGAAACATTCATTTTGACTCTTATTAAGAAATAACAGCAATTGGAGATTACTCATCTTGATTCGAACTGTCTACTGTAATCCATTAGCCAAGTATAGTTAACCATAAGATAAGTTCCTTGATCAATCTTGTTTCTAGAATTACATCTGAGCAATTTTCTTTACATCTGGTGACAGCTGGTTGGCCAAATTTTCTTTGTGTTTGCTCTGTTTTCTCTTCGGGCTCTGTTCAGCTACACTGGTCCCAATGGCCACCCAATCAGAGTGGTGCTCCTTCCAAGTGGTTTTGCACCAGTAAAGGGCTTTTGGGTGCTGGACCTAGTGGAATCATGGCTGCTGATGCTATTGTCACAGATTCTGGAGCATTGCATGTGGCTGGAGTCCCCATAGTAAACCCATCAACTGTTGTTGTTTGGGAAGTAACACCTGGCCCTGGAAATGGTTTCCAAGCCATTCCCAAAACAAGTGTGAACAATGAAGTTCCCCCCTCACTCAATCCTCCTTCCTGGGATGGTTTTGCCCCTCTGGCTGCATATCTGTTTAGCTGGCAGGAGTATTTGTTATTAGAAGCAAAACAAGGTGTGAAAAAGACAGAACAGGATTACAGTGATGTGGTAATACTTCATTGTTCTCCTGTTTCCAACTTTTCTGCATATGTCAGCCCTGAAGCTGCTGCTCAGTCGGCAGCTACAACAACTTGGGGTTCTGGTGTCACTGCAGTTGCCTTCGATCCAACATGTGGTGGTTCTGTAATCTCTGTTGTGATAGTTGAAGGTATTTACTTTGATACTAACAGGCCCACATCTTTTTTTTGCCTTTACATTTTCACTTGAATTCTCATCAGCTGTGGACCTACATATAGGCTGATTTATGCTTGTTACATCCACTTTGAGTAACATTATTCATTATTCATTATTCATATGCATGCGTTCTTTCTACAACGACATTTTTCGGGGAAGAGAGGGTCTGTGCCCTGGTCACTCACCTCTACATTAGCAACAGAATACAAGAAAAGAGAACACATTTGAGAGTGACAGAATACCTTTTGACGTTTTTACTGTAGTGGTGGAAATTATTTGTCAAGTTGTTGTGTGTTTAACTGTTTATCAAAATGTAATGGCTTTGAGTCTCTGCAGGGCAGTACATGTCCCCCTATGATCCTGACGAAGGTCCTTCTGTCAATGGCTGGAGAGTTCAACGTTGGGAATCATCTGTAGAGAATGTAGTGATCCATCAGATTTTTGGGAATCCTAGCTCTAATTTTGGTGGCCAGGCACCTAAGCAAACAGTTTGGGTGAGTAAAGTGAATAAATGCATACCAGCACCTAGTGAGTTCAAATGTCCTGGAGGAGTGGCCATACCACCAATCCGTGATGGAAAAGTAACTCCTGAATCTGGTGTTGAGAAAAGAGTCAGTTTTGATCCTTTTGATCTGCCTAGTGATATAAGAACGCTTGCTCGGATAGTGTACTCTGCTCATGGTGGTGAGATTGCTGTTTCTTTTCTTCAAGGTGGGGTTCATGTTTTCTCTGGTGCAAACTTCGCAGCTGTTGATAGCTACCAGATTAATGTTGGCTCCGCCATTGCTGCTCCGGCATTTTCTTCTACCAGTTGCTGTTCAGCATCTGTTTGGCATGATGGTAGCAAGGATTGTACTATATTGAAAATTATACGGGTGCTTCCTCCTGTTCCTAGTAGTCAAGCAAAAGCCAACTCTGCATTGTGGGAGCGAGCTATTGCTGAGAGGTATGTTGAGTAGATAGTTGAAAGGTGGTTCTGTTGAACATAATCCTACATTGGCTGATATATATTGACTCTGCCTGTATTATATTGAGTACGAATTGGTTTTGTAATTCTGCATGTCACACCTCTGAATCTTTTGACTTCATGCCTGTGTAGGTTTTGGTGGAGTCTTTTGGTAGGAGTTGATTGGTGGGATGCAGTTGGCTGCACACAGAGTGCTGCAGAGGATGGGATTGGTAAGAGAGCTTAGTTCCTCTATTCAGGTTGTAAAGTTATACTGTCCAAGTATACAGCAGCACCATAGGCTGATAGTGGAACAAAAGCATTCTCATGTAATCATGTCCCAGTGACAGGATGGCGCAAGTTTTGGCATGTTCAATGAACTGATAAGCATATGGGTCTGGAATAGAAACTAGTCATTTTGCACTCAGCCCCTAAAAACCAAAACAAAAAGGGAGAAAGAAAATTCATACTCCTTCCGTCCCATAAAAATAGGCCATATTTCCTTTTTTCCGTCCTGTGGAAATAGTCCATATGCATTTATGGCAACAATTTCTCCCTTTTCACTTTATCATTTATAGGCCCCACCATCCACTACACAATTTCAACTACTTTATCTTCTCTCTTACTTTACCAATTTGGCGATAAAACCCGTGCCAACTCTAAATGGCCTATTTCTGTGGAACGGAGGGAGTATTAATTTCCATTGTGTGTCAGACCGATTTTAATTGTCGTTGCAGAATTTGAATCCAACATCCACATAGGGGGGCTTTTACTTTTGGATGATAGCTTCGATTTACAATGCATAGGATTGAGTTTTGAAGAATTACATGATCTAATAAGCTCAAAGTATGTGATCGGTTACCCACTATTATTTTTATATATGCAACCTATCACTTAATGCAAATAGCCTTTCATGCACACCCTCCTACTAATATGGATAGGGAAAGAATAACTGGAGTGAATAAATAAGTTCACCTTAGTTGGATATTTTATGTTTAAATATGGTTTTGCTTCTTACTGATTTGTGTACAATTTACATTCCAGTATCGCTGAACAGTGTCATTGCTGTACTGGATGCTGACTTCCACTCCCTTCCCTCAACTCAACACAGGCAGCAGTATGGACCTGTATGTTAGTTGGTGCTCGTTTTCAATTTCTTGTTTTGATTATATGATAGAAAGCTGAGTGTAAATCTTTGTATGACTTGAAACTTACATAATATTTATCTGGAAATGCAGAGTTTGGACAGAATAAAATGTAGGCTTCTTGAAGGCACGAGTGCTCAAGAGGTTAGAGCCATGGTCCTTGACATGCAAGCAAGGTTGTTGTTGGACATGCTCGGTAAAGGAATCGAATCAGCTTTAATAAATCCTTCAGCTCTGGTGCAAGAACCTTGGCAAGCATCTGGTGAGACACTATCTAATATTGATGCTGATGCAATGGCTGTTGATCCAGCGCTTGTTCTAAGTATCCAGGTTTGTCTCTTTTAGCTTGTTGCCTTATCTTCTTGATATTCTTTATATTTCTTGCATTTCCCATGTGCAATTGACATGTATATGTTTTGGTGTTTCATTAATAGTGCCAACCTTAGTAACTGTGTGATGATTCAGGCTTATGTTGATGCGGTCCTTGATCTGGCTTCACACTTCATTACACGTTTGCGACGATATGCAAGCTTCTGTCGTACACTGGCAAGTCATGCCGCTACCTCAGGTACAGGTGGGAGTCGTAATTTGGTGACGAGCCCTACACAAAGTACTACTGCTCCTGCAACAACTCAGGGTAAGTATACAATGTTAGTCCCAGATATGGTTACAAGATTCTTGTCTGCATAAAAGAATTTTACTGCCCTCAGCTTGAGCGATAAGTGGGTGTCCTTGTCTTTTATTTTCTCCCGACCTTTGAATATCCTTGTGCGCTTCATCTTCAGCTTCACAAGGTGGAACCACAAGCTCCACAGGTAGTACTCAGATGCAAGCCTGGGTACAAGGGGCTATTGCAAAGATCAGTAGTACAAATGATACCGCTGTTCCAAGCACAGCTCCAAACCCTATAAGTGGCCCTTCAACATTTATGCCAATCAGTATCAACACAGGAACGTTTCCAGGAACTCCAGCTGTTCGGCTCATTGGAGACTGCCATTTCCTTCATCGATTATGCCAACTTCTGCTATTTTGTTTTTTCTTTCGGCGAACACAACTTCCCCGCTTTATTGGAGCTGCTCAAAGAAATAACGATTCGTCGGTCCAAAAGCCTCAGATTGGTATTTTGAGCAAATCAGAAGAAACCAACTCAATAACTGTAAAACCTGCATCGACTGCTATCAGATCAGAAGAAACACAGCCAAGGACTGGGCAGGTAGGAAATGGTGTGAAGGCACCCGAAGAAGGTCCAACTAGCCGGTCAAGATTAGGTTCCGGTAATGCTGGTCAAGGATATACGTTTGAGGAGGTACAGTTGTTGCAACATTTTATTTTCAAGATAGGGAAATGAACTAGAAATTCTCAGTTTTGCATGAGCAGTTTTGAATCAATAATCTTTTTCAATCTGAACTTCTTAATACTATAAATGTAGCATTACATCATCATGCTACACCTTTACTTGCTACTTGCATTTAATATTTCCATTATTTGATAAAAGACGATTGTTACCACAA